>NW_026734900.1:0-205952 GCF_949786415.1 Peromyscus eremicus
AACTGCATGTGATTCAACTCCATTTAGGACTGGGAAACAAACGCTAGCTTGCCTTACAAGAAACACACTCTGCTTTTCAGAAAAGAGCACAATTCTACTCTACTGTGTTTCCTATGGGGTCCGAACAGAGAGCTTGCTCAGAACAAAAGAACTGTGCTTCCTACACACACAGCCATATCTAGTTTAATTCTGCTTAGGAACCTGACAAGAACAGTAGATCCTCTTCAGTCCAATACACTGTACTTGCTGGGAACAGACGCCAGTGCTATTTGTCCTGTGTATGGCAATGGCAGCGCAATAGTGACTCTTCTTACCAGAAAACAACTCTTGCTCATAGGACCAAAAACTGCCTGTGACTCAACTCCATTTAGGACTGGGAAACAAACGCAAGCTCGCCTTACAAGACACACTCTGCTTTAGAGAAAAGAGCACTCTTCTACTCTACTGTGTTTCCTATGGGGTTAGAACAGTGAGCTTGCTCAGAACAAAAAAACTGTGCTTCCTACACACACGGCCATATCTAGTTCAAATCTGCTTAGGAATGTGACAAGAACAGTAGATCCTCTTCCGTCCAATACACTGTACTTGATTGGGAAAAGACGCCAGTGCTATTTGTCCTGTGTATGGCAATGGCAGCACAATAGTGACTCTTCTTACCAGAAAACAACTCTTGTTTGTAGGACCAGAAACTGCATGTGATTCAACTCCATATTAGACTGGGAAAAAAACGCTAGCTCGCCTTACAAGAAACACACTCTGCTTTTGAGAAAAGAGCACTCTTCTACTCTACTGTGTTTCCTATGGGGTCCAAAGAGTGAGCTTGCTCAGAACAAAAGAACTGTGATTCCTACACACAACGATCATATCTACTTCAACTCTCCTTAGGAAACTGACAAGAACAGTAGCTCCGATTCAGTCCAATACACTGCACTTGCTGGGAACAGACACGAGTGCTATTTGCACTGTGTATGGCAATGGGAGCACAATAGTAACTTTTTTTTACCAGAAAACAACTCTTGCTCATAGGACCGGAAACTGCCTGTGATTGAACTCCATTTAGGACTGGGAAAAAAACGCTAGCTCGCCTTACAAGAAACACACTCTGCTTCTGACAAAAGAGCACAATTCTACTCTACTGTGTTTCCTATGGGGTCCGAACAGTGAGCTTGCTCAGAACAAAAGAACTGTGCTTCCTACACACACCGACCATATCTAGTTCAACTCTGCTTAGGAAACTGACAAGAACAGTAGCTCCTCTTCAGTCCGATACACTGTATTTGCTGGGAACAGACTCGAGTGCTATTTGCACTGTGTATGGCAATGGGAGCTCAATAGATACTTTCCTTACCAGAAAACAACTCTTGCTCATAGGAACAGAAACTGCATGGGATTCAACTCCATTTAGGACTGGGAAACAAACGCTAGCTCGCCTTACAAGAAACACACTCTGCTTTTGAGAAAAGAGCACAATTCTACTCTACTGTGTTTCCTATGGGGTCCGAACAGAGAGCTTGCTCAGAACAAAAGAACTGTGCTTCCTACACACACGGCCATATCTAGTTCAATTCGGCTTAGGAAACTGACAAGAACAGTAGATCCTCTTCAGTCCAATACACTATACTTCCTGGGAACAGACGCCAGTGCTACTTGTCCTGTGTATGGCAATGGCAGCGCAATAGTGACTCTTCTTACCATAAAACAACTCTTGCTCGTAGGACCAGAAACTGCATGTGATTCAACTCCATTTAGGACTGGGAAACAAACGCTAGCTCGCCTTACAAGAAACACAATCTGCTTTAGAGAAAAGAGCACTCTTCTACTCTACTGTGTTTCCTATAGGGCCAGAACAGTGAGCTTGCTCAGAACAAAAGAACTGTGCTTCCTACACACGGGCCATATCTAGTTCAACTCTGCTTATGAAACTGACAAGAACAGTAGCTCCTCTTCAGTCCAATACACTGTACTTCCTGGGAACAGATGCGAGTGCTATTTGCACTGTGTATGGCAATGGGAGCACAATAGTAACTTTCCTTACCAGAAAACAACTCTTGCTCATAGGACCGGAAACTGCCTGTGATTGAACTCAATTTTGGACTAGGAAACAAACTCTAGCTCGCCTTACATGAAACACACTCTGCTTTTGAGAAAAGAGCACTCTTCTACTCTACTGTGTTTCCTATGAGGTCCGAACTGTGAGCTTGCTCATAACAAAAAAAACGTGCTTCCTACACACACCGCCACACCTAGTTCAATTCTGCTTAAGAACCTGACAAGAACAGTAGATCCTCTTCAGTCCAATACACTGTACTCCTGGGAACAGACAACAGTGCTATTTGTCCTGTGTATGGCAATGGCAGCGCAATAGTGACTCTTCTTACAATAAAACAACTCTTGCTCGTAGGACCAGAAACTGCATGTGATTCAACTCCGTTTAGGACTGGGAAACAAACGCTAGCTCTCCTTACAAGAAACACACTCTGCTTTAGAGAAAAGAGCACTCTTCTACTCTACTGTGTTTCCTATAGGGCCAGAACAGTGAGCTTGCTCAGAACAAAAGAACTGTGCTTCCTACACACACCGACCATATCTAGTTCAACTCTGCTTAGGAAACTGACAAGAACAGTAGCTCCACTTCAGTCCGATACACTGTATTTGCTGGGAACAGACGCGAGTGCTATTTGAACTCTGTATGGCAATGGGAGCTCAATAGTTACTTTCCTTACCAAAAAACAACTCTTGCTCGTAGGAACAGAAACTGCATGGGATTCAACTCCATTTAGGACTGGGAAACAAACGCTAGGTCGCCTTACAAAAAACACACTCTGCTTTTGAGAAAAGAGCACAATTCTACTCTACTGTGTTTCCTATGGGGTCCGAACAGTGAGCTTGCTCAGAACAAAAGAACTGTACTTCCTACACACACCGACCATATCTAGTTCCACTCTGCTTAGGAAACTGACAAGAACAGTAGCTCCTCTTCAGTCCGATACACTGTATTTGCAGGGAACAGACGCGAGTGCTATTTGCACTGTGTATGGCAATGGGAGCTCAATAGTTACTTTCCTTACCAGAAAACAACTCTTGCTCGTAGGAACAGAAACTGCATGTGAATCAACTCCTTTTAGGACTGGGAAACAAACGCTAGCTCGCCTTACAAGAAACACACTTTGCTTTTCAGAAAAGAGCACAATTCTACTCTACTGTGTTTCCTATGGGGTCCGAACAGAGAGCTTGCTCAGAAAAAAAGAACTGTGCTTCCTACACACACGGCCATATCTAGTTTAATTCTGCTTAGGAACCTGACAAGAACAGTAGATCCTCTTCAGTCCAATACACTGTTCTTGCTGGGAACAGACGCCAGTGCTATTTGTCCTGTGTATGGCAATGGCAGTGCAATAGTGACTCTTCTTACCAGAAAAGAACTCTTGCTCATAGGACCAGAAACTGCATGTGATTCAACTCCATTTAGGACTGGGAAACAAATGCTAGCTCGCCTTACAAGAAACACACTCTGCTTTAGAGAAAAGAGCACTCTTCTACTCTACTGTGTTTCCTATGGGGTCCAAACAGTGAGCTTGCTCAGAACAAAAGAACTGTGCTTCCTACACACACGGACCATATCTAGTTCAGCTCTGCTTAGGAAACTGACAAGAACAGTAGCTCCTCTTCAGTCCAATACATTGTACTTGCTGGGAACAGACGCCAGTGCTATTTGTCCTGTGTAGGGCAATGGCAGCGCAATAGTGACTCTTCTTACCATAAAACAACTCTTGCTCGTCGGACCAGAAACTGCATGGGATTCAACTCCATTTAGCACTGGGAAACAAATGCTAGCTTGCCTTACGTGAAACACACTTTGCTTTTGAGAAAAGAGCACTCTTCTACTCTACTGAGTTTAATATGGTGTCCAAACTGTGAGCTTGCTCAGAACAAAAGAACTGTGCTTCCTACACACACGGCCATATCTAGTTCAAGTCTGCTTAGGAACCTGACAAGAACAGTAGATTCTCTTCCATCCAATACACTGTACTTGATATAAACAGATGCGAGTGCTATTTGCACTGTGTATGGCATTTGGAGCACAATAGTGACTCTTCTTACCAGAAAACAACTCTTGCTCATAGGACCAAAAACTGCCTGTGACAACTCCATTTAGGACTGGTAAACAAAGGCGAGCTCGCCTTACAAGAAACACACTCTGCTTTAGAGAAAAGAGCACTCTTCTACTCTACTGTGTTCCCTATGGGGTCCGAACAGTGAGCTTGCTCCGAACAAAAAAACTGTGCTTCCTACAAACATGGCCATATCTAGTTCAAGTCTGATTAGGAACCTGACAAGAACAGTAGATCCTCTTCCGTCCAATACACTGTACTTGCTGGGAAGAGACGCCAGTGCTATTTGTCCTGTGTATGGCAATTGCAGCGCAATAGTGACTCTTCTTACCAGAAAACAACTCTTGCTTGTAGGACCAGAAACTGCATGTGATTCAACTCCATTTAGGACTGGGAAACAAACGCTAGCTCGCCTTAAAAGAAACACACCCTGCTTTAGAGAAAAGAGCACTCTTCTACTGTACTATGTTTCCTATGGGGTCCAAACAGTGAGCTTGCTCAGAGCAAAAGAACTGTGCTTCCTACACACGCGGGACATATCTCGTTTAACTCTGCTTAGGAAACTGACAAGAACAGTAGCTCCTCTTCAGTCCGATATACTGTACTTGCTGGGAACAGACGCGAGTGCTGTTTGCACTGTTTATGGCAATGGGAGTGCAATAGTGACTTTCCTTACCAAAAAACAACTCTTGCTCGTAGGACCAGAAACTGCATGTGATTCAACTCCATATAGAACTGGGAAACAAACGCTAGCTCGCCTTACAAGAAATACACTCTGCTTTTGAGAAAAGAGCACTCTTCTACTCTTCTGTGTTTCCTATAGGGCCAGAACAGTGAGCTTGCTCAGAACAAAAGAACTGTGCTTCCTACACACACGGCCATATCTAGTTCAACTCTGCTTAGGAACCTGACAAGAACAGTAGATACTCTTCAGTCCAATAAAGTGTACATGCTGGGAACAGACGCGTGTGCTATTTGCCCTGTGTATGACAATGGGAGCACAATAGTTACTCTTCTTAGCAGAAAACAACTCTTGCTCATAGGACCAGAAACTGCATGTGATTCAACTCCATTTAGGACTGGGAAACAAACACTAACTCGCCTTACAAGAAACACACTCTGAGTTAGAGAAAAAAGCACTCTTCTACTCTATTGTGTTTCCTAAGAAGTCCAAACAGTGAACTTGCTCAGAACAAAAGAACTGTGTTTCCTACACACACGGCCATATCTAGTTCAATTCTGCTTAGGAAACTGACAAGAACAGTAGATCCTCTTCAGTCCAATACACTGTACTTGCTGGGAAGAGACTCCAGTAGTATTTGTCCTGTGTATGGCAATGGCAGCGCAATATTGACTCTTCTTAACAGAAAACAACTCTTGCTCATAGGACTGGAAACTGCCTGTGATTGAACTCCATTTATGACTAGAAACAAACGCTAGCTCGCCTTACAAGAAAGACACTCTGCTTTTGAGAAATGAGCACTCTTCTACACTAATGTGTTTCCTATGAGGTCCGAACAGTGAGCTTGCTCAGAACAAAAAATCGAGCTTCCTACACACACCGCCACACCTAGTTCAATTCTGCTTAGGAACCTGACAAGAACAGTAGATCCTCTTCAGTCCAATACACTGTACTGCTGGGAACAGACAACAGTGCTATTTGTCCTGTGTATGGCAATGGCAGTGCAATAGTGACACTTCTTACCATAAAACAACTCTTGCTCATAGGACCAGAAACTGCATGTGATTCAACGCCATTTAGGACTGGGAAACAAACGCTAGCTCGCCTTACAAGAAACACACTCTGCTTTATTGAAAAGAGCACTCTTTTACTCTACTGTGTTTCCTATAGGGCCAGAACAGTGAGCTTGCTCAGAACAAAAGAACTGTGCTTCCTACACACGTGCCATATCTAGTTTAACTCTGCTTAGGATACTGACAAGAACAGTAGCTCCTCTTCAGTCCGATATGCTGTACTTCCTGGGATCAGAAACGAGTGCTATTTGCACTGTGTATGGCAACGGGAGCGCAATAGAGACTTTCCTTACCAGAAAACAACTCTTGCTCATAGGACCAGAAACTGCATGTGATTCAACTCAATTTAGGACTGGGAAACAAATGCTAGCTCGCCTTACATGAAACACACTCTGCTTTTGAGAAAAGAGCACTCTTCTACTCTACTGTGTTTCCTATGGGGTCCGAACAGTGAGCTTGCTCTGAACAAAAGAACTGTGCTTCCTACACACACGGGCCATATCTAGTTCAACTCTGCTTAGGAAACTCACAAGAACAGTAGCTCCTCTTCATTCCAATACACTGTATTTGCGGGGAACAGACGCGAGTGCTATTTGTACTGTGTATGGCTATTGGAGCACAATAGTGACTCCTCATACCAGAAAACAACTCTTGCTCGTAGGACAAAAAACTGCATGAGACTCAACTCCATTTATGACTGGGAACCATCGCTAGCTCGCCTTCCAAGAAACACACTCTGCTTTTGAGGAAAGACCACTCTATCCTCTACTGTGTTTCCTATGGGTTCTGAACAGTGAGCTTGCTCAGAACAACAAAACTTTGCTTCCTACACACACGGCCATATCTAGTTCACGTCTGCTTAGGAACCTGACAAGAACAGTAGATCCTCTTCCATCCAATACACTGTACTTGCTGGGAAAAGACGCCAGTGTTATTTGTCCTGTGTATGGAAATGGCAGCTCAATAGTGACTCTTCTTACCAGAAAACAACTCTTGCTCATAGGACCAGAAACTGCATGTGATTCAACTCCATTTAGGACTGGGAAACAAACGCTAGCTCGCCTTACAAGAAACACACTCTGCTTTTGAGAAAAGAGCACTCTTCTACTCTACTGTGTATCCTATGGTGTCCAAACAGTGAGCTTGCTCAGAACAAAAGAATTGTGCTTCCTAAACACGCGGGACATATCTCATTCAACTCTGCTTAGGAAACTGACAAGAACAGTAGCTCCTCTTCAGTCTGATACACTGTACTTGCTGGGAACAGACGTGAGTGCTATTTGCACTGTGTACGGCAATGGGAGCACAATAGTGACTTTCCTTACCAGAAAACAACTCTTGCTCGTAGGTCCAGAAACTGCATTGGATTCAACTCCATATAGGACTGGGAAACAAACGCTAGCTCGCCTTACAAGAAACACAATCTGCTTTTGAGAAAAGAGCACTCTTCTACTCTACTGTGTTTCCTATAGGGCCTGAACAGTGAGCTTGCTCAGAACAAAAGAACTGTGCTTCCTACACACACGGCCATAACTAGTTCAACTCTGCTTAGGAAACTGACAAGAACAGTAGCTCCTATTCAGTCCAATACACTGTACTTGCTGGGAACAGACGTGAGTGCTATTTGCACTGTGTATGTCAATGGGAGCGCAATAGTGACTTTCCTTACCAGAAAACAACTCTTGCTCATAGGACCAGAAACTGTATGTGATTCAACTCCATTTAGGACTGGGAAACAAATGCTAGCTCGCCTTACAAGAAACACAATCTGCTTTAGAGAAAAGAGCACTCATCTACTCTACTGTGTTACCTATGGGGTCCGAACCGTGAGCTTGCTCAGAACAAAAAAACTGTGCTTCCTACACACACGGCCATATCTAGTTCAATTCTGCTTATAAACCTGACAAGAACAGTAGATCCTCTTCAGTCCAATACACTCTACTTCCTGGGAACAGACGCCAGTGCTATTTGTCCTGTGTATGGCAATGGCAGCGCAATAGTGACTCTTCTTACCAGAAACAACTCTTACTCCTAGGACCAGAAACTGCATGGGATTCAACTCCATTTAGGACTGGGAAACAAACACTAGCTCGCCTTACAAGAAACACACTCTGCTTTTGAGAAAAGAGCACAATTCTACTCTACTGAGTTTCCTATGGGGTCCGAACAGAGAGCTTGCTCAGAACAAAAGTACTGTGCTTCCTAAACACGCGGGCCATATCTAGTTCAACTGTGCTTAGGAAACTGACAAGAACAGTAGCTCCTCTTCAGTCCGATACACTGTACTTGCTGGGAACAGACGCTAGTGCTATTTGCACTATGTATGGCAATGGGAGCGCAATAGAGACTTTCCTTACCAAAAAACAACTCTTGATCGTAGGATCAGAAACTGCATGTGATTCAACTCCATATAGGACTGGGAAACAAATTCTAGCTCGCCTTACAAGAAACACAATCTGCTTTTGAGAAAAGAGCACTTTTCTACTCTACTGTGTTTCCTATAGGGCCAGAACAGTGAGCTTGCTCAGAACAAAAGAACTGTGCTTCCTACACACATGGCCATATCTAGTTCAACTCTGCTTAGGAACCTGACAAGAACAGTAGATCCTCTTCAATCCAATACACTGTACATGCTGGGAACAGACGCGCGTGCTATTGGCCCTTTTGTATGACAATGGGAGCACAATAGTGACTCTTCTTACCAGAAAACAACTCTTGCTCGTAGGACCAGAAACTGCATGTGATTCATCTCCATTTAGGAGTGGGATACAAACACTAACTCGCCTTACAAGAAACACACTCTGATTTAGAGAAAAAAGCACTCTTCTACTCTATTGTGTTTCCTAAGAGGTCCGAACAGTGAACTTGCTCAGAACAAAAGAACTGTGCTTCCTACACACACGGCCATATCTAGTTCAATTCTGCTTAGGATCCTGACAAGAACAGTAGATCCTCTTCAGTCCAATACTCTGTACTGCTGGGAACAGACAACAGTGCTATTTGTCCTGTGTATGGCAATAGCAGCACAATAGAGACTCTTCTTACCATAATACAACTCTTGCTCGTAGGACCAGAAACTGCATGTGATTCAACTCCATTTAGGACTGGGAAACAAACGCTAGCTCGCCTTACAAGAAACACACTCTGCTTTAGAGAAAAGAGCACTCTTCTACTCTACTGTGTTTACTATAGGGCCAGAACAGTGAGCTTGCTCAGAACAAAAGAACTGTGCTTCCTACACTCGGGCCATGTCTAGTTCAACTCTGCTTAGGAAACTGACAAGAACAGTAGCTCCTCTTCAGTCCGATACACTGTACTTCCTGGGAACAGACGGGACTGCTATTTGCACTGTGTATGGCTAATGGAGCACAATATTGACTCGTCTTACCAGAAAACAACTCTTGCTCGTAGGACAAAAAACTGCATGTGACTCAACTCCATTTAGGACTTGGAAACAAACGCTAGCTCACCTTCCAAGAAACACACTCTGCTTTTGAGAAAAGAGCACTCTTCTACTCTACTGTGTTTCCTATGGGTTCCGAACAGTGAGCTTGCTCAGAACAAAAAAACTGTGCTTCCTACACACACGGCCATATCTAGTTCAGTCTGCTTAGGAACCTGACAAGAACAGTAGATCCTCTTCCATCCAATACACTGTACTTGCTGGGAAAACACGCCAGTGCTATTTGTCCTGTGTATGGCAAAGGCAGCGCAATAGTGACTCTTCTTACCAGAAAACAACTCTAGCTTGTAGGACCAGAAACTGCATGTGATTCAACTCCATTTAGGACTGGGAAACAAACGCTAGCTCTCACTACAAGAAACACACTCTGCTTTGAGAAAAGAGCACTCTTCTACTCTACTGTGTTTCCTATGGGGTCCAAACAGTGAGCTTGCTCAGAACAGAAGAACTGTGCTTCCTACACACGCGGGACATATCTCGTTCAACTCTGCTTAGGAAACTGACAAGAACAGTAGTTCCTATTCAGTCCCATACACTGTACTTGCTGGGAACAGACGTGAGTGCTATTTGCACTGTGTATGGAAATGGGAGCGCAATAGTGACTTTCTTTACCAGAAAACAACTCTTGTTCGTAGGAACAGAAACTGCATGGGATTCAACTCCATATAGGACTGGAAATCAAATGCTAGCTCCCCTTACAAGAAACACAATCTGCTTTTGAGAAAAGAGCACTCTTCTACTCTACTGTGATTCCTATAGGGCCAGACAGTGAGCTTGCTCAGAACAAAAGAACTGTGCTTCCTACACACACGGTCATATCTAGTTCAACTCTGCTTAGGAAACTGACAAGAACAGTAGCTCCTATTCAGTCCAATACACTGTAATTGCTGGGAACAGACGCGAGTGCTATTTGCCCTGTGTATGGCAATAGGAGCGCAATAGTGACTTTCCTTACCAGAAAACAACTCTTGCTCGTAGGACCAGAAACTGCATGTGATTCAACTCCATTTAGGACTGGGAAACAAATGCTAGCTCGCCTTACAAGAAACACACTCTACTTTTGAGAAAAGAGCACTCTTCTACTCTACTGTGTTTCCAAAGGGGTCCAAAGAGTGAACTTGCTCAGAACAAAAGAACTGTGCTTCCCACACACGGACCATATCTAGTTCAACTCTGCTGAGGAAACTGACAAGAACAGTAGCTCCTAATCAGTCCAATACACTGTACTTGAAGGAACAGACGCGCGTACTATTTGCACTGTGTATGGCATTTGGAGCACAATAGTGACTCTTCGTACCAGAAAACAACTCTTGCTCGTAGGACAAAAAACTGCATGTGTCTCAACTCCATTTAGGACTGGGAAACAAACGCGAGCTCACCTTACAAGAAAAAACACTCTGCTTTAGAGAAAAGAGCACTCTTCTACTCTACTGTTTTTCCTATGGGGTCCGAACAGTGAGCTTCCTCAGAACAAAAGAACTGTGCTTCCTACACACACGGGCCATATCTAGTTCAACTCTGCTTATGATACTGACAAGAACAGTAGCTCCTCTTCAGTCTGATACACTGTACTTGCTGGGAACAGACGCGATTGCTATTTGCACTGTGTATGGCAATGGGAGCACAATAGTGACTTCCTTACCAGAAACCAACTCTTGCTCATAGGACCAAAAACTGCATGTGACTCAACTCCATTTAGTACTGGGAAACAAACGCTAGCTCGCCTTACAAGAAACACACTCTGCTTTTGAGAAAAGAGCACTCTTCTACTCTACTGTGTTTCCTATAGGGCCAGAACAGTGAGCTTGCTGAGAACAAAAGAACTGTGCTTCCTACACACATGGACCATATCTAGTTCAACTCTGCTTAGGAACCTGACAAGAACAGTAGCTCCTATTCAGTCCGATACACTGTACTTTCTGGGAACAGACGCGATTGCTATTTGCACTGTATATGGCATTTGGAGCTCAACAGTGACTCTTCTTACCAGAAAACAACTCTTGCTAGTAGGACCAAAAACTGCATGTGACTCAACTCCATTTAGGACTGGGAAACAAACGCTAGCTCGCCTTACAAGAAACACACTCTGCTTTTGAGAAAAGAGCACTCTTCTGCTCTACTGTGTTTCCTATAGGGCCAGAACAGTGAGCTTGCTGAGAACAAAAGAACTGTGCTTCCTGCACACATGGACCATATCTAGTTCAACTCTGCTTAGGAACCTGACAAGAACAGTAGCTCCTATTCAGTCCGATACACTGTACTTGCTGGGAACAGACGCGATTGCTATTTGCACTCTATATGGCATTTGGAGCGCAACAGTGACTCTTCTTACCAGAAAACAACTCTTGCTAGTAGGACCAAAAACTGCATGTGACTCAACTCCATTTAGGACTGGGAAACAAACGCGAGCTCGCCTTACAAGAAACACACTCTGCTTTTAAGAGAAGAGCACTCTTCTACTCTACTGTGTTTCCTATGGGGTCCAAACAGTGAGCTTGCTCAGAAGAAAAGAACTGTGCTTCCTACACACACGGACCATATCTAGTTCACCTCTGCTTAGGAAACTGACAAGAACAGTAGCTCCTTTTCAGTCCAATACACTGTATTTGCTGGGAACAGACGCCAGTGCTATTTGTCCTGTGTAGGGCAATGGCATCGCAATATTGACTCTTCTTACCAGAAAACAACTCTTGCTCGTAGGACCTGAAACTGCATGGGATTCACCTCCATTTAGGACTGGGAAACAAACGCTAGCTCGCCTTACAAGAAACACACTTTGCTTTTGAGAAAAGAGCACTCTTCTACTCTACTGAGTTTCCTATGGGGTCCAAACAGTGAGCTTGCTCAGAACAAAAGAACTCTGCTTCTTTCAAACACCGACCATATCTACTTCAACTCTGCTTAGGAAACTGACAAGAACTGTAGCTCCTCTTCAGTCCAATACACTGTATTTGCTGGGAACAGACGGGAGTGTTATTTGCACTGTGTATGGCAATGGGAGCTCAATAGTTAATTTCCTTACCAGAAAACTACTCTTGCTCATAGGACCAGAAACTGCATGTGATTCAACTCCATTTAGGACTGGGAAACAAACGCTAGCTCGCCTTCCAAGAAACACACTCTGCTTTTGAGAAATGAGCACAATTCTACTCTACTGTGTTTCCTATGTGGTCCGAACAGTAAGCTTGCTCAGAACAAAAGAACTGTGCTTCCTACACACACGGCCATATCTAGTTCAATTCTGCTTAGGAACCTGACAAGAACAGTAGATCCTCTTCAGTCCAATACACTGTACTTGCTGGGAAGAGTTGCCAGTGCTATATGTCCTGTGTAGGGCAATGGCAGCGCAATAGTGACTCTTCATACCATAAAACAACTCTTGCTTGTAGGACCAGAAACTGCATGTGATTCAACTCCATTTACGACTGGGAAACAAACGCTAGCTCGCCTTACAAGAAACACACTCTGCTTTATTGAACAGAGCACTCTTCTACTCTACTGTGTTTCCTATAGGGCCAGAACAGTGAGCTTGCTCAGAACAAAAGAACTGTGCTTCCTACACACGGGCCATATCTAGTTCAACTCTGCTTAGGAAACTGACAAGAACAGTAGCTCCTCTTCAGTCCAATACACTGTACTTGCGTGGAACAGACGCGAGTGCTATTTGCACTGTGTATTGCTATTGGAGCACAATAGTGACACGTCTTACCAGAAAACAACTCTTGCTCGTAGGATAAAAAACTGCATGTGACTCAACTCCATTTATGACTGGGAACCATCGCTAGGTCGCCTTCCAAGAAACACACTCTGCTTTTGAGAAAAGAGCACTCTATACTCTACTGTGTTTCCTATGGTTTCCGAACAGTGAGCTTGCTCAGAACAAAAAAACTGTGCTTCCTACACACGGCCATAACTAGTTCAACTCTGCTTAGGAAACTGACAAGAACAGTAGCTCCTATTCAGTCCAATACACTGTACTTGCTGGGAACAGACACGAGTGCTATTTGCACTGTGTATGGCAATATGAGCACAATAGTGACTTTCCTTACCAGAAAACAACTCTTGCTCATAGTACCAGAAATTGCATGTGATTCAACTCCATTTAGGACTGGGAAACAAATGCTAGCTCGGCTCACCTTATAAGAAACACACTCTGCTTTTGAGAAAAGAGCACTCTTCTACTCTACTGTGTTTCCAATGGGGTCCAAACAGTGAGCTTGCTCAGAACAAAAGAACTGTGCTTTCTACACACACGGGCTATATCTAGTTCAACTCTGCTTAGGAAACTCACAAGAACAGTAGCTCCTCTTCAGTCCAATACACTGTACTTGCGGGGAACAGACGCGAGTGCTATTTGTACTGTGTATGGCTATTGGAGCACAATAGTGACTCGTCATACCAGAAAACAACTCTTGCTCGTAGGACAAAAAACTGCATGTGACTCAACTCCATTTATGACTGGGAACCATCGCTAGCTCGCCTTCCAAGAAACACACTCTGCTTTTGAGGAAAGAGCACTCTATCCTGTACTGTGTTTCCTATGGGTTCTGAACAGTGAGCTTGCTCAGAACAAAAAAACTTTCCTTCCTACACACACGGTCATATCTAGTTCAAGTCTGCTTGGGAACCTGACAAGAACAGTAGATCCTCTTCCATCCAATACACTGTACTTGCTGGGAAAAGACGCCAGTGTTATTTGTCCTGTGTATGGAAATGGCAGCTCAATAGTGACTCTTCTTACCAGAAAACAACTCTTGCTCATAGGACCAGAAACTGCATGTGATTCAACTCCATTTAGGAATGGGAAACAAACGCTAGCACACCATACAAGAAACACACTCTGCTTTTGAGAAAAGAGCACTCTTCTACTCTACTGTGTATCCTATGGTGTCCAAACAGTGAGCTTGCTCAGAACAAAAGAACTGTGCTTCCTAAACACGCGGGACATATCTCGTTCAACTCTGCTTAGGAAACTGACAAGAACAGTAGCTCCTCTTCAGTCTGATACACTGTACTTGCTGGGAACAGATGTAAGTGCTATTTGCACTGTGTATGGCAATGGGAGCGCAATAGTGACTTTCCTTACCAGAAAACAACTCTTGCTCGTAGGTCCAGAAACTGCATCGGATTCTACTCCATATAGGACTGGGAAACAAACGCTAGCTCGCCTTACAAGAAACACAATCTGCTTTTGAGAAAAGAGCACTCTTCTACTCTACTGTGTTTCCTATAGGGCCTGAACAGTGAGCTTGCTCAGAACAAAAGAACTGTGCTTCCCACACACACGGCCATAACTAGTTCAACTCTGCTTAAGAAACTGACAAGAACAGTAGCTCCTATTCAGTCCAATACACTGTACTTGCTGGGAACAGACGCGAGTGCTATTTGCACTGTGTAGGTCAATGGGAGCGCAATAGTGACTTTCCTTACCAGAAAACAACTCTTGCTCGTAGGACCAGAAACTGTATGTGATTCAAGTCCATTTAGGACTTGGAAACAAATGCTAGCTCGCCTTACAAGAAACACAATCTGCTTTAGAGAAAAGAGCACTCTTCTACTCTACTGTGTTACCTATGGGGTCCGATAGTGAGCTTGCTCAGAACAAAAAAACTGTGCTTCCTACACACACGGCCATATCTAGTTCAATTCTGCTTATAAACCTGACAAGAACAGTAGATCCTCTTCAGTCCAATACACTCTACTTCCTGGGAACAGACGCCAGTGCTATTTGTCCTGTGTGTGGCAATGGCAGCGCAATAGTGACTCTTCTTACCAGAAACAACTCTTACTCCTAGGAGCAGAAAATGCATGGGATTCAACTCCATTTAGGACTGGGAAACAAACACTAGCTCGCCTTACAAGAAACACACTCTGCTTTTGACAAAAGAGCCCTCTTCTACTCTAAAGTATTTTCTGTAGGGCCAGAACAGTGAGCTTGCTCAGAACAAAAGAACTGTGCTTCCAACACACACGGCCATATCTAGTTCAATTCTGATTAGGAACCTGACAAGAAGAGGAGATCCTCTTCATTCCAATACACTGTACTTGCTGGGAACAGATGCCAGTGCTATTTGTCCTGTGTAAGGCAATGGCAGCGCAATAGTGACTATTCTTACCATAAAAAAACTCTTGCTCGTAGCACCAGAAACTGCATGTGATTCAACTCCATTTAGGACTGGGAAACAAACGCTAGCTGGCCTTACAAGAAACACACTCTGCTTTATTGAAAAGAGCACTCTTCTACTCTACTGTGTTTCCTATAGTTCCAGAACAGTGAGCTTGCTCAGAACAAAAGAACTGTGCTTCCTACACACGGGCCATATCTAGTTCAACTCTGCTTAGGAAACTTACAAGAACAGTAGCTCCTCTTCAGTTCGATATGCTGTACTTCCTGGGATCAGAAACGAGTGCTATTTGCACTGTTTATGGCAATGGGAGCGCAATAGAGACTTTCCTTACCAGAAAACAACTCTTGCTCGTAGGACCAGAAACTGCATGTGATTCAACTCAATTTAGGACTGGGAAACAAATGCTAGCTCGCCTTACATGAAACACACTCTGCTTTTGAGAAAAGAGCACTCTTCTACTCTACTGTCTTTCCTATGGGGTCCGAACAGTGAGCTTGCTCAGAACAAAAGAACTGTGCTTCCTACACACACGGGCCATATCTAGTTCAACTCTGCTTAGGAAACTCACAAGAACAGTAGCTCCACTTCAGTCCAATACACTGTACTTGCGGGGAACACACGCGAGTGCTATTTGCACTGTGTATGGCTATTGGAGCACAATAGTGACTCGTCTTATCAGAAAACAACTCTTGCTCGTAGGACAAAAAACTGCATGTGACTCAACTCCATTTAGGACTGGGAAACAAACGCTAGCTCGCCTTCCAAGAATCACACTCTGCTTTTGAGAAAAGAGCACTCTTCTACTCTACTGTTTCCTATGTGTTCCGAACAGTGAGCTTGCTCAGAACAAAAAAAACTGTGCTTCCTACAAACACGGCCATATCTAGTTCAAGTCTGCTTAGGAACCTGACAAGAACAGTAGATCCTCTAGAGTCCGATACACTGTACTTGCTGGGAACAGACGGGAGGGCTATTTGCACTGTGTATGGCAATGGGAGCGCAATAGAGACTTTCCTTACCAGAAAACAACTCTTGCTCGTAGGACCAGAAACTGCATGTGATTCAACTTCATTTAGGACTGGGAAACAAATGCTAGCTCGCCTTACATGAAACACACTCTGCTTTTGAGAAAAGAGCACTCTTCTACTCTACTGTGTTTCCTATGGGGTCCAAACAGTGAGCTTGCTCAGAACAAAAGAACTGTGCTTCCTACACACACGGGCCATATCTAGTTCAACTCTGCTTAGGAAACTGACAAGAACAGTAGCTTTTATTCAGTCTAATACACTGTACTTGCTGGGAACAGACGCGAGTGCTATTTGCACTGTGTATGGCAATTGAAGCGCAATAGTGACTCTTCTTACCAGAAAACAACTCTTGCTCGTAGGACCAAAAACTGCCTGTGACAACTCCATTTAGGACTGGTAAACAAAGGCGAGCTCGCCTTACAAGAAACACACTCTGCTTTAGAGAAAAGAACACTCTTCTACTCTACTGTGTTTCCTATGGGGTCCGAACAGTGAGCTTGCTCAGAACAAAAAAACTGTGCTTCCTACAAACATGGCCATATCTAGTTCAAGTCTGATTAGGAACCTGACAAGAACAGTAGATCCTCTTCCGTCCAATAAACTGTACTTGCTGGGAAGAGACGCCAGTGCTATTTGTCCTGTGTATGGCAATTGCAGCGCAATAGTGACTCTTCTTACCAGAAAACAACTCTTGCTTGTAGGACCAGAAACTGCATGTGATTCAACTTCATTTAGGACGGGGAAACAAACGCTAGCTCGCCTTAAAAGAAACACACTCTGCTTTAGACAAAAGAGCACTCTTCTACTGTACTATGTTTCCTATGGGGTCCAAACAGTGAGCTTGCTCAGAACAAAAGAACTGTGCTTCCTACACACACGGGACATATCTCGTTTAACTCTGCTTAGGAAACTCACAAGAACAGTAGCTCCTCTTCAGTCCAATACACTGTACTTGCGGGGCACAGACGCGAGTGCTATTTGTACTGTGTATGGCTATTGGAGCACAATAGTGACTCGTCATACCAGAAAACAACTCTTGCTCGTAGGACAAAAAACTGCATGTGACTCAACTCCATTTATGACTGGGAACCATCGCTAGCTCGCCTTCCAAGAAACACACTCTGCTTTTGAGGAAAGAGCACTCTATCCTGTACTGTGTTTCCTATGGGTTCTGAACAGTGAGCTTGCTCAGAACAAAAAAACTTTCCTTCCTACACACACGGTCATATCTAGTTCAAGTCTGCTTGGGAACCTGACAAGAACAGTAGATCCTCTTCCATCCAATACACTGTACTTGCTGGGAAAAGACGCCAGTGTTATTTGTCCTGTGTATGGAAATGGCAGCTCAATAGTGACTCTTCTTACCAGAAAACAACTCTTGCTCATAGGACCAGAAACTGCATGTGATTCAACTCCATTTAGGAATGGGAAACAAACGCTAGCACACCTTACAAGAAACACACTCTGCTTTTGAGAAAAGAGCACTCTTCTACTCTACTGTGTATCCTATGGTGTCCAAACAGTGAGCTTGCTCAGAACAAAAGAACTGTGCTTCCTAAACACGCGGGACATATCTCGTTCAACTCTGCTTAGGAAACTGACAAGAACAGTAGCTCCTCTTCAGTCTGATACACTGTACTTGCTGGGAACAGACGTAAGTGCTATTTGCACTGTGTATGGCAATGGGAGCGCAATAGTGACTTTCCTTACCAGAAAACAACTCTTGCTCGTAGGTCCAGAAACTGCATCGGATTCTACTCCATATAGGACTGGGAAACAAACGCTAGCTCGCCTTACAAGAAACACAATCTGCTTTTGAGAAAAGAGCACTCTTCTACTCTACTGTGTTTCCTATAGGGCCTGAACAGTGAGCTTGCTCAGAACAAAAGAACTGTGCTTCCCACACACACGGGCCATATCTAGTTCAACTCTGCTTAGGAAACTCACAAGAACAGTAGCTCCTCTTCAGTCCAATACACTGTACTTGCGGGGAACAGACGCGAGTGCTATTTGCACTGTGTATGGCTATTGGAGCACAATAGTGACTCGTCTTATCAGAAAACAACTCTTGCTCGTAGGACCAGAAACTGTATGTGATTCAACTCCATTTATGACTGGGAACCATCGCTAGCTCGCCTTCCAAGAAACACACTCTGCTTTTGAGGAAAGAGCACTCTATCCTCTACTGTGTTTCCTATGGGTTCTGAACAGTGAGCTTGCTCAGAACAAAAAAACTGTGCTTCCTACACACACGGCCATGTCTAGTTCAAGTCTGCTTAGGAACCTGACAAGAACAGTAGATCCTCTTCCATCCAATACACTGTACTTGCTGGGAAAAGATGCCAGTGTTATTTGTCCTGTGTATGGAAATGGCAGCTCAATAGTGACTCTTCTTACCAGAAAACATCTCTTGCTTGTAGGACCAGAAACTGCATGTGATTCAACTCCATTTAGGACTGGGAAACAAATGCTAGCTCGCCTTACAAGAAACACACTCTGCTTTTGAGAAAAGAGCACACTCTACTCTACTGTGTTTCCTATGGTGTCCAAACAGTGAGCATGCTCAGAACAAAAGAACTGTGCTTCCTAAACACGCGGGACATATCTCGTTCAATTCTGCTTAGGAAACTGACAAGAACAGTAGCTCCTCTTCAGTCCGATACTCTGTACTTGCTGGGAACAGACGTGAGTGCTATTTGCACTGTGTATGGCAATGGGAGCGCAATAGTGACTTCCCTTACCATAAAAAAACTCTTGCTCGTAGGACCAGAAACTGCATCGGATTCAACTCCATATAGGACTGGGAAACAAACGCTAGCTCGCCTTACAAGAAACACAATCTACTTTTGAGAAAAGAGCACTCTTCCACTCTACTGTGTTTCCTATAGGGCCTGAACAGTGAGCTTGCTCAGAACAAAAGAACTGTGCTTCCTACACACACGGCCATAACTAGTTCAACTCTGCTTAGGAAACTGACAAGAACAGTAGCTGCTATTCAGTCCAATACACTGTACTTGCTGGGAACAGACGCGAGTGCTATTTGCACTGTGTAGGTCAATGGGAGCGCAATAGTGACTTTCCTTACAAGAAAACAACTCTTGCTCGTAGGACCAGAAACTGTATGTGATTCAACTCCATTTAGGACTGGGAAACAAATGCTAGCTCGCCTTACAAGAAACACAATCTGCTTTAGAGAAAAGAGCACTCTTCTACTCTACTGTGTATCCTATGGGGTCCGAACAGTGAGCTTGCTCAGAACAAAAAAACTGTGCTTCCTACACACACGGCCATATCTAGTTCAATTCTGCTTATAAACCTGACAAGAACAGTAGATCCTCTTCAGTCCAATACACTCTACTTCCTGGCAACAGACGCCAGTGCTATTTGTCCTGTGTATGGAAATGGCAGCTCAATAGTGACTCTTCTTACCAGAAAACAACTCTTGCTTGTAGGACCAGAAACTGCATGTGATTCAACTCCATTTAGGACTGGGAAACAAACGCTAGCTCGCCTTACAAGAAACACACTCTGCTTTTGAGAAAAGAGCACACTTCTACTCTACTGTGTTTCCTATGGTGTCCAAACAGTGAGCATGCTCAGAACAAAAGAACTGTGCTTCCTAAACACGCGGGACATATCTCATTCAATTCTGCTTAGGAAACTGACAAGAACAGTAGCTCCACTTCAGTCCGATACACTGTACTTGCTGGGAACAGACGTGAGTGCTATTTGTACTTTGTATGGCAATGGGAGCGCAATAGTGACTTCCCTTACGATAAAAAAACTCTTGCTCGTAGGACATGAAACTGCATCGGATTCAACTCCATATAGCACTGGGAAACAAATGCTAGCTCGCCTTACAAGAAACACAATCTGCTTTTGAGAAAAGAGCACTCTTCTACTCTACTGTGTTTCCTATAGGGCCTGAACAGTGAGCTTGCTCAGAACAAAAGAACTGTGCTTCCTACACACGGGCCATATCTAGTTCAACTCTGCTTAGGAAACTGACAAGAACAGGAGCTCCTCTTCAGTCCGATACACTGTAATTGCTGGGAACAGACGCGAGTGCTATTTGCACTGTGTATGGCAATGGGAGTGCAAAGTTACTTTCCTTACCAGAAAACAACTCTTGCTTGTAGGACCAGAAACTCATGGGATTCAACTCCATTTAGGACTGGGAAACAAACACTAGCTCGCCTTACAAGAAACACACTCTGCTTTTGAGAAAAGAGCCCTCTTCTACTCTAAAGTATTTTCTGTAGGGCCAGAACAGTGAGCTTGCTCAGAACAAAAGAACTGTGCTTCCAACACACACGGCCATATCTAGTTCAATTCTGATTAGGAACCTGACAAGAAGAGTAGATCCTCTTCATTCCAATACACTGTACTTGCTGGGAACAGACGCCAGTGCTATTTGTCCTGTGTATGGCAATGGCAGCGCACTAGTGACTATTCTTACCATAAAAAAACTCTTGCTCGTAGCACCAGAAACTGCATGTGATTCAACTCCATTTAGGACTGGGAAACAAACGTTAGCTGGCCTTACAAGAAACACACTCTGCTTTTGAGAAAAGAGCACTGTTCTTCTCTACTGTGTTTCCTATAGTGCCAGAACAGTGAGCTTGCTCAGAACTAAGGAACTGTGCTTCCTACACACACGGCCATATCTAGTTCAACTCTGCTTAGGAAGCTGACAAGAACAGTAGATCCTGTTCAGTCCAATACACTGTACATACTGTAAACAGACGCCAGTGCTATTTGCCCTGTGTATGACAATTGGAGCACAATAGTGACTCTTATTACCAGAAAACTACTCTTGCTATTAGGACCAGAAACTGCATGTGATTCAACTCCATTTAGGACTGGGAAACAAATGCTAGCTCGCCTTACAAGAAACACACTCTGCTTTTGAGAAAAGAGCACTCTTCTACTCTACTGTGTTTACAATGGTGTCCAAACAGTGAGCTTGCTCAGAACAAAAGAACTGTGCTTCCTACACACACGGGCCATATCTAGTTCAACTCTGCTTAGGAAACTGACAAGAACAGTAGCTCCTCTTCAGTCCAATACACTGTACTTGCTGGGAACAGACGCGAGTGCTATTTGCACTGTGTATGGCAATGGGAGCACAATAGTGACTTTCCTTACCAGAAAACAACTCTTGCTCGTAGGACCAGAAACTGTATGTGATTCAACTCCATTTAGGACTGGGAAACAAATGCTATCTCGCCTTACAATAAACACAATCTGCTTTAGAGAAAAGAGCACTCTTCTACTCTACTGTGTTTACTATGGGGTCCGAACAATGAGCTTGCTCAGAACAAAAAAACTGTGCTTCCTACACACATGGCCATATCTAGTTCAATTCTGCTTATAAACCTGACAAGAATAGTAGATCCTCTTCAGTCCAATACACTGTACTTGCTGGGAACAGACGCCAGTGCTATTTGTCCTGTGTATGGCAATGGCAGCGCAATAGTGACTCTTCTTTCCAGAAAACAACTCTTGCTCTTAGGACCAGAAACTGCATGTGATTCAACTCCATTTAGGACTGGGAAACAAACACTAGCTCACCTTACAAGAAACACACTGTGCTTTTGAGAAAAGAGCACTCTTCTACTTTACTGTGTTTCCTATGGGGTCCAAACAGTGAGCTTGCTCAGAACAAAAAACTGTGTTTCCTACACACGGACAATATCTAGTTCAACTCTGCCTAAGAAAATGACAAGAACAGTAGCTCCTCTTCAGTCCGATACACTGTACTTGCTGGGAACAGACGCGAGTGCTATTTGTACTGTGTATGGGAATGGGAGCACAACAGTTACTTCCTAACCAGAAAACAACTCTTGCTCGTAGGACCAGAAACTGAATGTGATTCAACTCCATTTAGGACTGGGAAACAAACGATAGCTCGCCTTACAAGAAACACACTCTGCTTTTGAGAAAAGAGCACTCTTCTACTCTACTGTGTTTCCTATCAGGTGAGAACAGTGAGCTTGCTGAGAACAAAAGAACTGTGCTTCCTACACACACGCGCCATATCTAGTTCAACTCTGCTTATGAAACTGACAAGAACAGTAGCTCCTATTCAGTCCAATTCACTGTACTTGCTGGGAACAGACGCGAGTGCTATTTGCACTGTGTATGGCAATTGGAGCACAATAGTGACTCTTCTTACCAGAAAACAACTCTTGCTCGTAGGAGCAAAAACTGCATGTGACTCAACTCCATTTAGGACTGGGAAACAAATGCGAGCTCGCCTTACAAGAAACACACTCTGCTTTTGAGTAAAGAGCACTCTTCTACTCTACTGTGTTTCCTATAGTGCCAAAAGAGTGAGCTTGCTCAGAACAAAAGAACTGTGCTTCCTAAACACACGGTCATATCTAGTTAAATTCTGCTTAGGAAACTGACAAGAATAGTAGATCCTCTTCAGTCCAAAACACTGTACTTGCTGGGAACAGACGCGAGTGCTATATGCCCTGTGTATGACAATGGGAGCGCAATAGTGACTGTTCTTACCAGAAAACAACTCTTGCTCCTAGGACCAGAAACTCCATGGGATTCAACTCCAGTTAAGACTGGGAAACAAACGCTAGCTCTCCTTACAAGGAACACACTCTGCTTTTGAGAAGAGAGCACTCTTCTGCTCTACTGTGTTTCCTATGGGGTCCAAACAGTGAGCTTGCTCAGAACAAAAGAACTGTGCTTCCTACACACACGGACCATATCTAGTTCAACTCTGCTTAGGAACCTGACAAGAACAGTAGCTCCTCTTCAGTCCAATACACTGTACTTGCTGGGAACAGACACGAGTGCTATTTGCACTGTGTATGGCAATTGGAGCACAATAGTGACTCGTCTTACCAGAAAACAGCTCTTGCTCGTAGGACAAAAAACTGCATGTGACTAAACTCCATTTAGGACTGGGAAACAAACGCGAGTTCGCCTTACAAGAAACACAGTCTGCTTTTGAGAAAAGAGCACTCTTCTACTCAACTGTGTTTCCATTAAGTCCAAAACAGTGAGCTTGCTCAGAACAAAAGAACTGTGCTTCCTACACATACGGTCATATCTAGTTCAATTCTGCTTAGGAAATTGACAAGAATAGTAGATCCTCTTCAGTGCAATACACTGTACTTTCTGGGAACAGATGCCAGTGTTATTTGTCCTGTGTATGGCAATGGCAGCGCAATAGTGACTATTCTTACCATAAAACATCTCTTGCTCGTAGGACCAGAAACTGCATGTGATTCAACTCCATTTAGGACTGGGACACAAACGCTAGCTCGCCTTACAAGAAACACACTCTGCTTTTGAGAAAAGAGCACTGTTCTACTCTACTGTGTTTCCTATAGGGCCAGATGAGTGAGCTTCCTCAGAACAAAAGAACTGTGCTTCCTACACAAAAGGACCATATCTAGTTCAACTATGCTTTGGAAACTAACAAGAACAGTAGCTCCTATTAAGTCCAATACACTGTACTTGCTTTGAACAGACGCGAGGGCTATTTGCACTGTGTATGGCAATTGGAGCGAAATAGTGACTCTTCTTACCAGAAAACAACTCTTGCTCGTAGGACCAAAAACTGCATGTGACTCAACTCCATTTAGGACTGGGAAACAAACGCGAGCTCGCCTTACAAGAAACACACTCTGCTTTAGAGAAAAGAGCACTCTTCTACTCTACTGTGTTTCCTATAGGGCCAGAACAGTGAGCTTGCTCAGAACAAAAGAACTGTGCTTCCTACTCACACGGCCATATCTAGTTCAACTCTGCTTAGAAACCTGACAAGAACAGTAGATCCTCTTCAGTCCAATACACTGTACATGCTGGGAACAGACGCCAGCACTATTTGCCATGTGTATGACAATGGGAGCACAATAGTGACTCTTCTTACCAGAAAACAACTCTTGCTCATAGGACCAGAAACTGCATGTGATTCAACTCCATTTAGGACTGGGAAACAAATGATAGCTCGTTTTACAAGAAACACACTCTGCTTTTGAGAAAAGAGCACTCTTCTACTCTACAGTGATTCCTATCGGGCCAGAACAGTGAGCTTGCTGAGAACAAAAGAACTGTGCTTCCTACACACGGACCATATCTAGTTCAACTCTGCTTAGGAAACTGACAAGAACAGTAGCTCCTATTCAGCCCAATACACTGTACTTGCGGGGAACAGACGCGAGTGCTATTTGCACTGTGTATGTCAATTAGAGCGCAATAGTGACTCTTCTTACCAGAAAACAACTCTTGCTCGTAGGACTAAAAACTGCATGTTACGCAACTCCATTTAGGACTTGGAAACAAACGCGAGCTGGCCTTACAAGAAACACGCTCTGCTTTTGAGAAAAGAGCACTCTTCTACTCAACTGTGTTTCCTATAGGACCAAAACAGTGAGCTTGCTCAGAACTAAAGAACTGTGCTTCCTACACACAAGGCCATATCTAGTTCAATTCTGCTTAGGAAACTGACAAGAATAGTAGATCCTCTTCAGTCCAATACACTGTACTTGCTGGGAAGAGACGCGAGTGCTATTTGCCCTGTGTAGGACAATGGGAGCGCAATAGTGACTCTTCTTACCAGAAAACAACTCTTGCTCGTAGGACCAGAAACTGCATGTGATTCAACTCCATTTAGGACTGGGAAACAAATGCTAGCTCGCCTTCCATGAAACACACTCTGCTTTTGAGAAAAGAGCATTCTTCTACTATACTGTGTTTCCTATAGGGCCAGATGAGTGAGCTTCCTCAGAACAAAAGAACTGTGCTTCCTACACACACGGACCATATCTCGTTCAACTCTGCTTAGGAAACTGACAAGAACAGTAGCTCCTATTCAGTCCAATACACTGTACTTGCTGGGAACAGACGCGAGTGCTATGTGCACTGTGTATGGCAATTGGAGCACAATAGTGACTCTTCTTACCAGAAAACAACTCTTGCTCGTAGGAGCAGAAACTGCATGTGACTCAACTCCATTTAGGACTGGGAAACAAACGCGAGATCGCCTTACAAGAAACACACTCTGCTTTAGAGAAAAGAGCACTCTTCTACTCTACTGTTTTTCCTATAGGGCCAATAGAGTGAGCTTGCTCAGAACAAAAGAACTGTGCTTCCTAAACACACGGTCATATCTAGTTCAATTCTGCTTAGGAAACTGACAAGAATAGTAGATCCTCTTCAGTCCAAAACACTGTACTTGCTGGGAAGAGACGCGAGTGCTATATGCCCTGTGTATGACAATGGGAGCGCAATAGTGACTCTTCTTACCAGAAAACAACTCTTGCTCCTAGGACCAGAAACTGCATGGGATTCAACTCCATTTATGACTGGGAAACAAATGCTAGCTCGCCTTACAAAAAACACACTCTGCTTTTGAGAAGAGAGCACTCTTCTACTCTACTGTGTTTCCTATGATGTCCAAACAGTGAGCTTGCTCAGAACAAAAGAACTGTGCTTCCTACACACACGGACCATATCTAGTTCAACTCTGCTTAGGAACCTGACAAGAACAGTAGCTCCTCTTCAGTCCAATACACTGTACTTGCTGGGAACAGACGCGAGTGCTATTTGCACTGTGTAAGGCAATTGGAGCACAATAGTGAATCGTCTTACCAGAAAACAACTCTTGCTCGTAGGACAAAAAACTGCATGTGACTCAACTCCCTTTAGGACTGGGAAACAAACGTGAGTTCGCCTTACAAGAAACACACTCTGCTTTTGAGAAAAGAGCACTCTTCTACTCAACTGTGTTTCCATTAAGACCAAAACAGTGAGCTTGCTCAGAACAAAAGAACTGTGCTTCCTACACATACGGTCATATCTAGTTCAATTCTCCTTGGGAAATTGACAAGAATAGTAGATCCTCTTCAGTGCAATACACTGTACATGCTGGGAACAGATGCCAGTGCTATTTGTCCTGTGTATGGCAATGGCAGCGCAATAGTGACTATTCTTACCATAAAACAACTCTTGCTCCTAGGACCAGAAACTGCATGTGATTCAACTCCATTTAGGACTGGGACACAAACACTAGCTGGCCTTACAAGAAACACACTCTGCTTTTGAGAAAAGAGCACTGTTCTACTCTACTGTGTTTCCTATAGGGCCAGAACAGTGAGCTTGCTGAGAACAAAAGAACTGTGCTTCCTACACAAACGGACCATATCTAGTTCAACTATGCTTTGGAAACTAACAAGAACAGTAGCTCCTATTCAGTCCAATACACTGTACTTGCTGGGAACAGACGCGAGTGCTGTTTGCACTGTGTATGGCAATTGGAACGAAATAGTGACTCTTCTTACCAGAAAACAACTCTTACTCGTAGGACCAAAAACTGCATGTCACTCAACTCCATTTAGGGACTGGGAAACAAACGCGAGCTCGCCTTACAATAAACACAATCTGCTTTAGAGAAAAGAGCACTCTTCTACTCTACTGTGTTTCCTATAGGGCCAGAACAGTGAGCTTGCTCAGAACAAAAGAACTGTGCTTCCTACACACACGGGCCATATCTAGTTCAACTCTGCTTAGGAAACTGACAAGAACAGTAGCTCCTCTTCAGTCCAATACACTGTACTTGCTGGGAACAGACGCGAGTGCTATTTGCACTGTGTATGGCAATGGGAGCACAATAGTGACTTTCCTTACCAGAAAACAACTCTTGCTCGTAGGACCAGAAACTGTATGTGATTCAACTCCATTTAGGACTGGGAAACAAATGCTATCTCGCCTTACAATAAACACAATCTGCTTTAGAGAAAAGAGCACTCTTCTACTCTACTGTGTTTACTATGGGGTCCGAACAGTGAGCTTGCTCAGAACAAAAAAACTGTGCTTCCTACACACATGGCCATATCTAGTTCAATTCTGCTTATAAACCTGACAAGAACAGTAGATCCTCTTCAGTCCAATACACTGTACTTGCTGGGAACAGACGCCAGTGCTATTTGTCCTGTGTATGGCAATGGCAGCGCAATAGTGACTCTTCTTTCCAGAAAACAACTCTTGCTCTTAGGACCAGAAACTGCATGTGATTCAACTCCATTTAGGACTGGGAAACAAACACTAGCTCACCTTACAAGAAACACACTCTGCTTTTGAGAAAAGAGCACTCTTCTACTTTACTGTGTTTCCTATGGGGTCCAAACAGTGAGCTTGCTCAGAACAAAAAACTGTGCTTCCTACACACGGACAATATCTAGTTCAACTCTACTTAGGAAACTGACAAGAACAGTAGCTCCTCTTCAGTCAAATACACTGTACTTGCTGGGAACAGACGCGAGTGCTATTTGTACTGTGTATGGGAATGGGAGCACAACAGTTACTTCCTAACCAGAAAACAACTCTTGCTCGTAGGACCAGAAACTGAATGTGATTCAACTCCATTTAGGACTGGGAAACAAACGCTAGCTCGCCTTACAAGAAACACACTCTGCTTTTGAGAAAAGAGCACTCTTCTACTCTACTGTGTTTCCTATCGGGTGAGAACAGTGAGCTTGCTGAGAACAAAAGAACTGTGCTTCCTACACACACGCGCCATATCTAGTTCAACTCTGCTTATGAAACTGACAAGAACAGTAGCTCCTATTCAGTCCAATTCACTGTACTTGCTGGGAACAGACGCGATTGCTATTTGCACTGTGTATGGCAATTGGAGCACAATAGTGACTCTTCTTACCAGAAAACAACTCTTGCTCGTAGGAGCAAAAACTGCATGTGACTCAACTCCATTTAGGACTGGGAAACAAACGCGAGCTCGCCTTACAAGAAACACACTCTGCTTTTGAGTAAAGAGCACTCTTCTACTCTACTGTGTTTCCTATAGTGCCAAAAGAGTGAGCTTGCTCAGAACAAAAGAACTGTGCTTCCTAAACACACGGTCATATCTAGTTAAATTCTGCTTAGGAAACTGACAAGAATAGTAGATCCTCTTCAGTCCAAAACACTGCACTTGCTGGGAACAGACGCGAGTGCTATATGCCCTGTGTATGACAATGGGAGCGCAATAGTGACTGTTCTTACCAGAAAACAACTCTTGCTCCTAGGACCAGAAACTCCATGGGATTCAACTCCAGTTAAGACTGGGAAACAAACGCTAGCTCTCCTTACAAGAAACACACTCTGCTTTTGAGAAGAGAGCACTCTTCTGCTCTACTGTGTTTCCTATGGGGTCCAAACAGTGAGCTTGCTCAGAACAAAAGAACTGTGCTTCCTACACACACGGACCATATCTAGTTCAACTCTGCTTAGGAACCTGACAAGAACAGTAGCTCCTCTTCAGTCCAATACACTGTACTTGCTGGGAACAGACACGAGTGCTATTTGCACTGTGTATGGCAATTGGAGCACAATAGTGACTCGTCTTACCAGAAAACAGCTCTTGCTCGTAGGACAAAAAACTGCATGTGACTAAACTCCATTTAGGACTGGGAAACAAACGCGAGTTCGCCTTACAAGAAACACACTCTGCTTTTGAGAAAAGAGCACTCTTCTACTCAACTGTGTTTCCATTAAGTCCAAAACAGTGAGCTTGCTCAGAACAAAAGAACTGTGCTTCCTACACATACGGTCATATCTAGTTCAATTCTGCTTAGGAAATTGACAAGAATAGTAGATCCTCTTCAGTGCAATACACTGTACTTTCTGGGAACAGATGCCAGTGTTATTTGTCCTGTGTACGGCAATGGCAGCGCAATAGTGACTATTCTTACCATAAAACATCTCTTGCTCGTAGGACCAGAAACTGCATGTGATTCAACTCCATTTAGGACTGGGACACAAACGCTAGCTCGCCTTACAAGAAACACACTCTGCTTTTGAGAAAAGAGCACTGTTCTACTCTACTGTGTTTCCTATAGGGCCAGATGAGTGAGCTTCCTCAGAACAAAAGAACTGTGCTTCCTACACAAAAGGACCATATCTAGTTCAACTATGCTTTGGAAACTAACAAGAACAGTAGCTCCTATTCAGTCCAATACACTGTACTTGCTGGGAACAGACGCGAGTGCTATTTGCACTGTGTATGGCAATTGGAACGAAATAGTGACTCTTCTTACCAGAAAACAACTCTTGCTCGTAGGACCAAAAACTGCATGTCACTCAACTCCATTTAGGGACTGGGAAACAAACGCGAGCTCGCCTTACAAGAAACACAATCTGCTTTAGAGAAAAGAGCACTCTTCTACTCTACTGTGTTTCCTATAGGGCCAGAACAGTGAGCTTGCTCAGAACAAAAGAACTGTGCTTCCTACACACACGGCCATATCTAGTTCAACTCTGCTTAGGAACCTGAAAAGAGCAGTAGATCCTCTTCAGTCCAATACACTGTACATGCTGGGAACAGTCGCCAGCGCTATTTGCCCTGTGTATGACAATGGGAGCACAATAGTGACTCTTCTTACCAGAAAACAACTCTTGCTCATAGGACCAGAAACTGCATGTGATTCAACTCCATTTAGGACTGGGAAACAAACGATAGCTCGTTTTACAAGAAACACACTCTGCTTTTGAGAAAAGAGCACTCTTCTACTCTACAGTTTTTCCTATCGGGCCAGAACAGAGAGCTTGCTGAGAACAAAAGAACTGTGCTTCCTACACACACGGACCATATCTAGTTCAACTCTGCTTAGGAAACTGACAAGAACAGTAGCTCCTATTCAGCCCAATACACTGTACTTGCGGGGAACAGACGCGAGTGCTATTTGCACTGTGTATGGCAATTAGAGCGCAATAGTGACTCTTCTTACCAGAAAACAACCCTTGCTCGTAGGACCAAAAACTGCATGTTATGCAACTCCATTTAGGACTGGGAAAGAAACGCGAGCTCGCCTTACAAGAAACACACTCTGCTTTTGAGAAAACAGCACTCTTCTACTCAACTGTGTGTCCTTAGGACCAAAACAGTGAGCTTGCTCAGAACAAAAGAACTGTGCTTCCTACACTCACGGTCATATCTAGTTAGGAAACTGACAAGAATAGTAGATCCTCTTCAGTCCAATACACTGTACTTGCTGGGAAGAGACGCGAGTGCTATTTGCCCTGTGTATGACAATGGGAGCGCAATAGTGACTCTTCTTACCAGAAAACAACTCTTGCTCGCAGGACCAGAAACTGCATGTGATTCAACTCCATTTAGGACTGGGAAACAAATGCTAGCTCGCCTTACATGAAACACACTCTGCTTTTGAGAAAAGAGCAGTCTACTCTACTGAGTTTCCTATGGGGTCTGAACAGTGAGCTTGCTCAGAACAAAAGAACTGTGCTTCCTACACACACGGGCCATATCTAGTTCAACTCTGCTTAGGATACTGACAAGAACAGTAGCTCCTCTTCAGTCCGATATGCTGTACTTCCTGGGATCAGAAACGAGTGCTATTTGCACTGTGTATGGCAATGGGAGCACAATAGAGACTTTCCTTACCAGAAAACAACTCTTGCTCGTAGGACCAGAAACTGCATGTGATTCAACTCAATTTAGGACTGGGAAACAAATGCTAGCTCGCCTTACATGAAACACACTCTGCTTTTGAGAAAAGAGCACTCTTCTACTCTACTGTCTTTCCTATGGGGTCCGAACAGTGAGCTTGCTCAGAACAAAAGAACTGTGCTTCCTACACACACGGGCCATATCTAGTTCAACTCTGCTTAGGAAACTCACAAGAACAGTAGCTCCTCTTCAGTCCAATACACTGTACTTGCGGGGAACAGACGCGAGTGCTACTTGTACTGTGTATGGCTATTGGAGCACAATAGTGACTCGTCATACCAGAAAACAACTCTTGCTCGTAGGACAAAAAACTGCAGGTGACTCAACTCATTTTATGACTGGGAACCATCGCTAGCTCGCCTTCCAAGAAACACACTCTGCTTTTGAGGAAAGAGCACTCTATCCTATACTGTGTTTCCTATGGGTTCTGAACAGTGAGCTTGCTCAGAACAAAAAAACTTTCCTTCCTACACACACGGCCATATCTAGTTCAAGTCTGCTTAGGAACCTGACAAGAACAGTAGATCCTCTTCCATCCAATACACTGTACTTGCTGGGAAAAGACGCCAGTGTTATTTGTCCTGTGTATGGAAATGGCAGCTCAATAGTGACTCTTCTTACCAGAAAACAACTCTTGCTCATAGGACCAGAAACTGCATGTGATTCAACTCCATTTAGGACTGGGAAACAAACGCTAGCACGCCTTACAAGAAACACACTCTGCTTTTGAGAAAAGAGCACTCTTCTACTCTACTGTGTATCCTATGGTGTCCAAACAGTGAGCTTGCTCAGAACAAAAGAACTGTGCTTCCTAAACACACGGGACATATCTCATTTAACTCTGCTTAGGAAACTGACAAGAACAGTAGCTCCACTTCAGTCCGATACACTGTACTTGCTGGGAACAGACGTGAGTGCTATTTGCACTGTGTATGGCAAAGAGAGCGCAATAGTGACTTTCCTTACCAGAAAACAACTCTTGCTCATAGGTCCAGAAACGGCATCAGATTCAACTCCATATAGGACTAGGAAACAAACGCTAGCACGCCTTACAAGAAAAACAATCTGCTTTTGAGAAAAGAGCACTCTTCTACTCTACTGTGTTTCCTAAAGGGCCTGAACAGTGAGCTTGCTCAGAACAAAAGAACTGTGCTTCCTACACACACGGCGATAACTAGTTCAACTCTGCTTAAGAAACTGAAAAGAACAGTAGATCCTCTTCGTTCCAATACACTGTACTTGCTGGGAACAGACGACAGTGCTATTTGTCCTGTGTATGGCAATGGCAGCGCAATAGTGACTATTCTTACCATAAAAAAACTCTTGCTCGTAGCACCAGAAACTGCATGTGATTCAACTCCATTTAGGACTGGGAAACAAACGCTAGCTGGCCTTACAAGAAACACACTCTGCTTTATTGAAAAGAGCACTCTTCTACTCTACTGTTTTTCCTATGTGGTCCGAACAGTGAGCTTGCTCAGAACAAATGAACTGTGCTTCCTACACACACGGGCCATATCTAGTTCAACTCTGCTTAGGAAACTGACAAGAACAGTAGCTCCTCTTCAGTCCAATTCACTGTACATGCTAGGAACAGACGCCAGGACTATTTGCTCTGTGTGTGACTATGGGAGCGCAATAGGGACTCTTCTTACCAGAAAACAACTCTTGCTCGTAGGACCAGAAACTGCATGTGATTCAACTCCATTTAGGACTGGGAAACAAATGCTAGCTCGCCTTACATGAAACACACTCTGCTTTAGAGAAAAGAGCACTCTTCTACTCTACTGTGTTTCTTATAGGGCCAGAACAGTGAGCTTGCTCAGAACAAGAGAACTGTTCTTCCTACACACACGCGCCATATCTCGTTCAACTCTGCTAAGGAAACTGACAAGAACAGTAGCTCCTCTTCAGTCCGATACGCTGTACTTGCTGGGAACAGACGCGAGTGCTCTTTGCACTGTGTATGGCAATGGGAACACAATAGTGACTTTCCTTACCATAAAACAACTCTTGCTCGTAGGACCAGAAACTGCATGTGATTCAACTCCATTTAGAACTGGGAAACAAACACTAGCTCGCCTTACAAGAAACACATTCTGCATTTGAGAAAAGAGCACTCTTCTACTCTACTGTGTTTCCTATGGGGTCCAAACAGTGAGCTTGCTCAGAACAGAAAACATTGCTTCCTACACACGGACCATATCTAGTTCAACTCTGCTTAGGAAACTGACAAGAACAGTAGCTCCTCTTCAGTCCGATACACTGTAATTGCTGGGAACAGACGCGAGTGCTATTTGCACTGTGTATGGCAATGGGAGCGCAATAGTGACTTTCCTTACCAGAAAACAACTCTTGCTCGTAGGACCAGAAACTGCATGTGATTCAACTCCATTTAAAACTGGGAAACAAACACTAGCTCGCCTTACAAGAAACACACCCTGCTTTTGAGAAAAGAGCACTCTTCTACTCTACTGTGTTTCCTATGGGGTCAAAACAGTGAGCTTGCTCAGAACAAAAGAACTGAGCTTCCTACACACACGGGCCATATCTCGTTCAACTCTGTTTAGGAAACTGACAACAACAGTAGCTACTCTTCAGTCCGATACACTGTACTTGCTGGGAACAGACGCGAGTGCTATTTGCACTGTGTATGGCAATGGGAGCACAATAGTGATTCTTCTTACCAGAAAACAACTCTTGCTCGTAGGACCAGAAACTGCATGGGATTCAACTCCAGTTAAGACTGGGAAACAAATGCTAGCTCGCCTTACAAAAAACACACTCTGCTTTTGAGAAGAGAGCACTCTTCTACTCTACTGTGTTTCCTATGGGGTCCAAACAGTGAGCTTGCTCAGAACAAAAGAATTGTGCTTCCTACACACACGGACCATATCTAGTTCAACTCTGCTTAGGAACCTGACAAGAACAGTAGCTCCTCTTCAGTCCAATACACTGTACTTGCTGGGAACAGACGCGAGTGCTTTTTGCACTGTGTATGGCAATTGGAGCACAATAGTGACTCGTCTTACCAGAAAACAACTCTTGCTGGTAGGACAAAAAACTGCATGTGACTCAACTCCATTTAGGACTGGGAAACAAACGCGAGTTCGCCTTACAAGAAACACACTCTGCTTTTGAGAAAAGAGCACTCTTCTACTCAACTGTGTTTCCATTAAGATCAAAACAGTGAGCTTGCTCAGAACAAAAGAACTGTGCTTCCTACACATACGGTCATATCTAGTTCAATTCTGCTTAGGAAATTGACAAGAATAGTAGATCCTCTTCAGTGCAATAAACTGTACTTGCTGGGAACAGATGCCAGTGCTATTTGTCCTGTGTATGGCAATGGCAGCGCAATAGTGACTATTCTTACCATAAAACAACTCTTGCTCGTAGGACCAGAAACTGCAAGTGATTCAACTCCATTTAGGACTGGGACACAAACGCTAGCTCGCCTTACAAGAAACACACTCTGCTTTTGAGAAAAGAGCACTGTTCTACTCTACTGTGTTTCCTATAGGGCCAGAACAGTGAGCTTGCTGAGAACAAAAGAACTGTGCTTCCTACACAAACGGACCGTAACTAGTTCAACTATGCTTTGGAAACTAACAAGAACAGTAGCTCCTATTCAGTCCAATACACTGTACTTGCTGGGAACAGACGCGAGTGATATTTGCACTGTGTTTGGCAATTGGAGCGAAATAGTGACTCTTCTTACCAGAAAACAACTCTTGCTCGTAGGACCAGAAACTGCATGTGACTCAACTCCATTTAGGACTGGGAAACAATCGCGAGCTCGCCTTACAAGAAACACACTCTACTTTAGAGAAAAGAGCACTCTTCTACTCTACTGTGTTTCCTATAGGGACAGAACAGTGAGCTTGCACAGACAAAAGAACTGTGCTTCCTACACACACGAGCCATATCTAGTTCAACTCTGCTTAAAAAACTGACAAGAACAGTAGCTCCTCTTCAGTCCAATACACTGTACTTGCTGGGAACAGACGCGAGTGCTATTTGCACTGTGTATGGCAATTGGAGCACAATAGTGACTCGTCTTACCAGAAAACAACTCTTGCTCGTAGGACAAAAAACTGCATGTGACTCAACTCCATTTAGGACTGGGAAACAAACGCGAGTTGGCCTTACAAGAAACACACTCTGCTTTTGAGAAAAGAGCACTCTTCTACTCAACTGTGTTTCCATTAAGAACAAAACAGTGAGCTTACTCAGAACAAAAGAACTGTGCTTCCTACACATACGGTCATATCTAGTTCAATTCTGCTTAGGAAATTGACAAGAATAGTAGATCCTCTTCAGTGCAATACACTGTACTTGCTGGGAACAGATGCCAGTGCTATTTGTCCTGTGTATGGCAATGGCAGCGCAATAGTGACTATTGTTACCATAAAACAACTCTTGCTCGTAGGACCAGAAACTGCATGTGATTCAACTCCATTTAGGACTGGGACACAAACGCTAGCTCGCCTTACAAGAAACACACCCTGCTTTTGAGAAAAGAGCACTGTTCTACTCTACTGTGTTTCCTATGTGGTCAAAACAGTGAGCTTGCTCAGAACAAAAGAACTGAGCTTCCTACACACACGGGCCATATCTCGTTCAACTCTGCTTAGGAACCTGACAAGAACAGTAGATCCTCTTCAGTCCAATACACTGTACATGCTGGGAACAGACGCCAGCGCTATTTGCCCTGTGTATGACAAAGGGAGCACAATAGTGACTCTTCTTACCAGAAAACAACTCTTGCTCATAGGACCAGAAACTGCATGTGATTCAACTCCATTTAGGACTGGGAAACAAACGATAGCTCGTTTTACAAGAAACACACTCTGCTTTTGAGAAAAGAGCACTCTTCTACTCTACAGTTTTTCCTATCGGGCCAGAACAGTGAGCTTGCTGAGAACAAAAGAACTGTGCTTCCTACACACACGGACCATATCTAGTTCAACTGTGCTTAGGAAACTGACAAGAACAGTAGCTCCTATTCAGCCCAATACACTTTACTTGCGGGGAACAGATGCGAGTGCTATTTGCACTGTGTATGGCAATTAGAGCGCAATAGTGACTCTTCTTACCAGAAAACAACTCTTGCTCGTAGGACCAAAAACTGCATGTTACGCAACTCCATTTAGGACTGGGAAAGAAACGCGAGCTCGCCTTACAAGTAACACACTCTGCTTTTGAGAAAAGAGCACTCTTCTACTCAACTGTGTTTCCTATAGGACCAAAACAGTGAGCTTGCTCAGAACAAAAGAACTGTGCTTCCTACACACACGGTCATATCTAGTTAGGAAACTGACAAGAATAGTAGATCCTCTTCAGTCCAATACACTGTACTTGCTGGGAAGAGACGCGAGTGCTATTTGCCCTGTGTATGACAATGGGAGCGCAATAGGGACTCTTCTTACCAGAAAACAACTCTTGCTCGCCGGACCAGAAACTGCATGTGATTCAACTCCATTTAGGACTGGAAACAAATGCTAGCTCGCCTTACATGAAACACACTCTGCTTTTGAGAAAAGAGCACTCTTCTACTCTACTGAGTTTCCTATGGGGTCTGAACAGTGAGCTTGCTCAGAACGAGAGAACTGTGCTTCCTACACACACGGGCCATATCTAGTTCAACTCTGCTTAAAAAACTGACAAGAACAGTAGATCCTCTTCAGTCCAATACACTGTACTTGCTGGGAACAGATGCAAGTGCTATTTGCACTGTGTATGGCAATGAGAGTGCAATAGTGACTCTTCTTACCAGAAAAAAACTCTTGCTCCTAGGACCAAAAACTGCATGTGTCTCAACTCCATTTAGGACTGGGAAAGAAACACTAGCTCGCCTTACAAGAAAAACTCTTTGCTTTTGACAAAAGAGCATTCTTCTACTATACTGTGTTTCCTATAGGGCCAGATGAGTGAGCTTCCACAGAACAAAAGAACTGTGCTTCCTGCACACAGGGGCCATATCTATTCAATTCTGCTTAGGAAACTGACAAGAACAGTAGATCCTCTTCAGTCCAATACACTGTACATGCTGGGAACAGACGCCAGTACTATTTGCATTGTGTATGACAATCGGAGCTCAATAGTGACTCTTCTTACCAGAAAACAACTCTTGTTCCTAGGACCAGAAACTGCATGTGACTCAACTCCATTTAGGACTGGCAAACAAACGCTAGCTCGCCTTACAAGAAATACTCTCTGCTTTTGAGAAAAGAGCACTCTTCTACTCTACTGTGTTTCCTGTAGGGCCAGAACAGTGAGCTTGCACAGAACAAAAGAACTGTGCTTCCTGCACACACGGTATTGTCTAGTTCAATTCTGTTTAGGAACCTGACAAGAACAGTAGATCCTCTTCAGTCCAATACACTGTACTTGCTGGGAACAGACGCCAGTGCTATTTGTCCTGTGTATGGCAATGGCAGCACAAAGTGACTATTCTTACCATAAAACAACTATTGCTCGTAGGACCAGAAACTGCATGTGATTCAACTCCATTTAGGACTGGGAAACAAATGCTAGCTCGCCTTACAAGAAACACACTCTGCTTTTGAGAAAAGAGCACTCTTCTACTCTACTGTGTTTCCTATGGGGTCCAAACAATGAGCTTGCTCAGAACAGAAAACTGTGCTTCCTACACAGGTACCATATCTAGTTCAACTCTGCTTAGGAAACCGACAAGAACAGTAGCTCCTCTTCAGTCCAATACACTGTAATTGCTGGGAACAGACGCGAGTGCTATTTGCACTGTGTATGGCAATGGGAGCGCAATAGTGACTTTCCTTACCAGAAAACAACTCTTGCTCGTAGGACCAGAAACTGCATGTGATTCAACTCCATTTAGGACTGGGAAACAAACACTAGCTCGCCTTACAAGAAACACACTCTGCTTTTGAGAAAAGAGCACTCATCTACTCTAAAGTGTTTCCTATGTGGTCAAAACAGTGAGCTTGCTCAGAACAAAAGAACTGAGCTTCCTACACACACGGGCCATATCTCGTTCAACTCTGCTTAGGAAACTGACAAAAACAGTAGCTCCTCTTCAGTCCGGTACACTGTAATAGCTGAGAACACACGCGAGGGCTATTTGCACTGTGTATGGCAATGGGAGCGCCATAGTGACTTTCCTTACCAGAAAACAACTCTTGCTCGTAGGAACAGAAACTGCATGGGATTCAACTCCATTTAGGACTGGGAAACAAATGCTAGCTCGCCTTAAAAGAAACACACTCTGCTTTTGAGAAAAGAGCCCTCTTATACTCTAAAGTGTTTCCTATAGGGCCAGAACAGTGATCTTGCTCAGAAAAAAAAAACTGTGCTTCCTACACACACGGGCCATATCTAGTTCAACTCTGCTTAGGAAACTGACAAAAACAGTAGCTCCTCTTCAGTATGATACCCTGTACTAGCTGGGAACACACGCGAGTGCTATTTGCACTGTGTATGGCAATGGGAGCACAATAGTGACTTTTCTTACCAGAAAACAACTCTTGCTCGTAGGACCAGAAACTGCATGTGATTCAACTCCATTTAGGACTGGGAAACAAATGCTAGCTCGCCTTACATGAAACACACTCTGCTTTTGAGAAAAGAGCACTCTTCTACTCTACTGTGTTTCCTATGGGTGGGAACAGTGAGCTTGCTCAGAACACAAGAACTGTGCTTCTTACACACACGGGCCATATCTAGTTCAACTCTGCTTAGGAAACTGACAAGAACAGTAGCTCCTCTTCAGTCCAATTCACTGTACATGCTAGGAACAGACGCCAGGACTATTTGCTCTGTGTATGACAATGGGAGCGCAATAGGGACTCTTCTTACCAGAAAACAACTCTTGCTCGTAGGACCAGAAACTGCATGTGATTCAACTCCATTTAGGACTGGGAAACAAATGCTAGCTCGCCTTACATGAAACACACTCTGCTTTAGAGAAAAGAGCACTCTTCTACTCTACTGTGTTTCCTATAGGGCCAGAACAGTGAGCTTGCTCAGAACAAGAGAACTGTTCTTCCTACACACACGCGCCATATTTCGTTCAACTCTGCTTAGGAAACTGACAAGAACAGTAGCTCCTCTTCAGTCCGATACACTGTACTTGCTGGGAACAGACGCGAGTGCTCTTTGCACTGTGTATGGCAATGGGAACACAATAGTGACTTTCCTTACCATAAAACAACTCTTGCTCGTAGGACCAGAAACTGCATGTGATTCAACTCCATTTAGGACTGGGAAACAAATGCTAGCTCGCCTTACAAGAAACACACTCTGCTTTAGAGAAAAGAGCACTCCTCTACTCTACTGTGTTTCCTATGGGGTCCGAACAGTGAGCTTGCTCAGAACAAAAAAACTGTGCTTCCTACACACATGGCCATATCTAGTTCAATTCTGCTTATAAACCTGACAAGAACAATAGATCCTCTTCTGTCCAATACACTGTACTTGCTGGGAACAGACGCCAGTGCTAATTGTCTTTTGTATGGCAATGGCAGTGCAATAGTGACTCTTCTTACCAGAAAACAACTCTTGCTCGTAGGACCCAAGACTGCATGTGATTCAACTCCATTTAGGACTGGGAAACAAACAATAGCTCGCCTTACAAGAAACACATTCTGCACATGAGAAAAGAGCACTCTTCTACTCTAATGTGTTTCCTATGGGGTCCAAACAGTGAGCTTGCTCAGAACAGAAAACATTGCTTCCTGCACACGGACCATATCTAGTTCAACTCTGCTTAGGAAACTGACAAGAACAGTAGCTCCTCTTCAGTCCGATACACTGTAATTGCTGGGAACAGACGCGAGTGCTATTTGCGCTGTGTATGGCAATGGGAGCGCAATAGTAACTTTCCTTACCAGAAAACAACTCTTGCTCGTAGGACCAGAAACTGCATGTGATTCAACTCCATTTAAAACTGGGAAACAAACACTAGCTCGCTTTACAAGAAACACACCCTGTTTTGAGAAAAGAGCACTCTTCTACTCTACTGTGTTTCCTATGGGGTCAAAACAGTGAGCTTGCTCAGAACAAAAGAACTGAGCTTCCTACACACACGGGCCATATCTCGTTCAACTCTGTTTAGGAAACTGACAACAACAGTAGCTACTCTTCAGTCCGATACACTGTACTTGCTGGGAACAGACGCGCGAGCTATTTGCACTGTGTATGGCAATGGGAGCACAATAGTGACTCTTCTTACCAGAAAACAACTCTTGCTCGTAGGACCAGAAACTGCATGAGATTCAACTCCATTTAGGACTGGGAAACAAACGCTAGCTCGCCTTACAAGAAACACACTCTGCTTTTGAGAAAAGAGCCCTCTTATACTCTAAAGTGTTTCCTATAGGGCCACAACAGTGATCTTGCTCAGAAAAAAAAAAACTGTGCTTCCTACACACACGGGCCATATCCAGTTCAACTCTGCTGAGGAAACTGACAAAAACAGTAGCTCCTCTTCAGTACGATACCCTGTACTAGCTGGGAACACACGCGAGTGCTATTTGCACTGTGTATGGCAATGGGAGCGCAATAGTGACTTTTCTTACCAGAAAACAACTCTTGCTCGTAGGACCAGAAACTGCATGTGATTCAACTCCATTTAGGACTGGGAAAAAAATGCTAGCTTGCCTTACATGAAACACACTCTGCTTTTGAGTAAAGAGCACTCTTCTACTCTACTGTGTTTCCTATGTAGTCAAAACAGTGAGCTTGCTCAGAAAAAAAGAACTGTGCTTCCTGCACACAGGGGCCATATCTATTCAATTCTGCTTAGGAAACTGACAAGAACAGTAGATCCTCTTCAGTCCAATACACTGTACATGCTGGGAACAGACGCCAGTAATATTTGCCCTGTGTATGACAATCGGAGCTCAATAGTGACTCTTCTTACCAGAAAACAACTCTTGTTCCTAGGACCAGAAACTGCATGTGACTCAACTCCATTTAGGACTGGGAAACAAACGCTAGCTCGCCTTACAAGACATACACTCTGCTTTTGAGTAAAGAGCACTCTTCTACTCTACTGTGTTTCCTGTAGGGCCAGAACAGTGAGCTTGCACAGAACAAAAGAACTGTGCTTCCTGCACACACGGCCATGTCTATTTCAATTCTGTTTAGGAACCTGACAAGAACAGTACATCCTCTTCAGTCCAATACACTGTACTTGCTGGGAACAGATGCCAGTGCTATTTGTCCTGTGTATGGCAATGGCAGCGCAATAGTGACTCTTCTTACCATAAAACAACTATTGCTCGTAGGACCAGAAACTGCATGTGATTCACCTCCATTTAGGACTGGGAAACAAATGCTAGCTCGCCTTACAAGAAACACACTCTGCTTTTGAGAAAAGAGCACTCTTCTACTCTACTGTATTTCCTATGGGGTCCAAACAGTGAGCTTGCTCAGAACAGAAAACTGTGCTTCCTACACAGGTACCATATCTAGTTCAACTCTGCTTAGGAAACCGACAAGAACAGTAGCTCCTCTTCAGTCCAATACACTATAATTGCTTGGAACAGACGCAAGTGCTATTTGCACTGTGTATGGCAATGGGAGCGCAATAGTGACTTTCCTTACCAGAAAACAACTCTTGCTTGTAGGACCAGAAACTGCATGTGATTCAACTCCATTTAGGACTGGGAAACAAACACTAGCTCGCCTTACAAGAAAAACACTCTGCTTTTGAGAAAAGAGCACTCTTCTACTCTACTGTGTTTCCTATGGGGTCAAAACAGTGAGCTTGCTCAGAACAAAAGAACTGAGCTTCCTACACACACGGGCCATATCTCGTTCAACTCTGCTTAGGAAACTGACAACAACAGTAGCTACTCTTCAGTCTGATACACTGTAATTGCTGGGAACAGACGCGAGTGCTATTTGCTCTGTGCATGGCAATGGAAGCACAATAGTGACTCTTCTTACCAGAAAACAACTCTTGCTCGTAGGACCAGAAACTGCATGAGCTTCAACTCCATTTAGGACTGGGAAACAAACGCTAGCTCGCATTACAAGAAACACACTCTGCTTTTGAGAAAAGAGCCCTCTTATACTCTAAAGTGTTTCCTATAGGGCCAGAACAGTGAGCTTGCTCAGAAAAAAAAAACTGTGCTTCCTACACACACGGGCCATATCTAGTTCAACTCTGCTTAGGAAACTGACAAAAACAGTAGCTCCTCTTCAGTCCGGTACACTGTAATAGCTGAGAACACACGCGAGGGCTATTTGCACTGTGTATGGCAATGGGAGCGCCATAGTGACTTTCCTTACCAGAAAACAACTCTTGCTCGTAGGAACAGAAACTGCATGGGATTCAACTCCATTTAGGACTGGGAAACAAATGCTAGCTCGCCTTACAAGAAACACACTCTGCTTTTGAGAAAAGAGCACTCATCTACTCTACTGTGTTTCCTATGGGGTCCAAACAGTGAGCTTGCCCAGAACAGAAAAATGTGCTTCCTACACACGGACCATATCTAGTTCAACTCTGCTTATGAAACTGACAAGAACAGTAGCTCCTCTTCAGTCTGATACACTGTAATTGCTGTGAACAGACGCGAGTGCTATTTGCACTGTGTATGGCAATGGGAGCGCAATAGAGACTTTCCTTACCAGAAAACAACTCTTGCTCATAGGACCAGAAACTGCATGTGATTTAACTCCATTTAGGACTGGGAAACAAACACTAGCTCGCCTTACAAGAAACACACCCTGCTTTTGAGAAAAGAGCACTCTTCTACTCTACTGTGTTTCCTATAGGGCCAGAACAGTGAGCTTGCTCAGAAAAAAAAAACTGTGCTTCCTACACACACGGGCCATATCTAGTTCAACTCTGCTTAGGAAACTGACAAAAACAGTAGCTCCTCTTCAGTCCGGTACACTGTAATAGCTGAGAACACACGCGAGGGCTATTTGCACTGTGTATGGCAATGGGAGCGCCATAGTGACTTTCCTTACCAGAAAACAACTCTTGCTCGTAGGAACAGAAACTGCATGGGATTCAACTCCATTTAGGACTGGGAAACAAATGCTAGCTCGCCTTACAAGAAACACACTCTGCTTTTGAGAAAAGAGCACTCATCTACTCTACTGTGTTTCCTATGGGGTCCAAACAGTGAGCTTGCCCAGAACAGAAAAATGTGCTTCCTACACACGGACCATATCTAGTTCAACTCTGCTTATGAAACTGACAAGAACAGTAGCTCCTCTTCAGTCTGATACACTGTAATTGCTGTGAACAGACGCGAGTGCTATTTGCACTGTGTATGGCAATGGGAGCGCACTAGAGACTTTCCTTACCAGAAAACAACTCTTGCTCATAGGACCAGAAACTGCATGTGATTTAACTCCATTTAGGACTGGGAAACAAACACTAGCTCGCCTTACAAGAAACACACCCTGCTTTTGAGAAAGGAGCACTCTTCTACTCTACTGTGTTTCCTATGTGGTCAAAACAGTGAGCTTGCTCAGAACAAAAGAACTGAGCTTCCTACACACACGGGCCATATCTAGTTCAACTCTGCTTAGGAAACTGACAAGAACAGTAGCTCCTCTTCAGTCCGATACACTGTACTTGCTGGGAACAGACGTAAGTGCTATTTGCACTGTGTATGACAAAGGGAGCGCAATAGGGACTCTTCTTACCAGAAAACAACTCTTGCTCGTAGGACCAGAAACTGCATGTGATTCAACTCCATTTAGGACTGGGAAACAAATGCTAGCTCGCCTTACATGAAACACACTCTGCTTTAGAGAAAAGAGCTCTCTTCTACTATACTGTGTTTCTTATAGGGCCAGAACAGTGAGCTTGCTCAGAACAAGAGAACTGTTCTTCCTACACACACGGGCCATATCTCGTTCAACTCTGCTTAGGAAACTGACAAGAACAGTAGCTCCTCTTCAGTCCGATACACTGTACTTGCTGGGAACAGACGCGAGTGCTCTTTGCACTGTGTATGGCAATGGGAACACAATAGTGACTTTCCTTACCATAAAACAACTCTTGCTCATAGGACCAGAAACTGCATGTGATTCAACTCCATTTAGGACTGGGAAACAAACACTAGCTCGCCTTACAAGAAACACATTCTGCATTTGAGAAAAGAGCACTCTTCTACTCTACTGTGTTTCCTATGGGGTCCAAACAGTGAGCTTGCTCAGAACAGAAAACATTGCTTCCTACACACGGACAATATCTAGTTCAACTCTGCTTAGGAAACTGACAAGAACAGTAGCTCCTCTTCAGTCCGATACACTGTACTTGCTGGGAACAGACGCGAGTGCTATTTGCACTGTGTATGGCAATTGGAGCACAATAGTGACTCGTCTTACCAGAAAACAACTCTTGCTGGTAGGACAAAAAACTGCATGTGATTCAACTCCTTTTAGGACTGGGAAACAAACGCGAGTTCGCCTTACAAGAAACACACTCTGCTTTTGAGAAAAGAGCACTCTTCTACTCAACTGTGTTTCCATTAAGATCAAAACAGTGAGCTTGCTCAGAACAAAAGAACTGTGCTTCCTACACATACGGTCATATCTAGTTCAATTCTGCTTAGGAAATTGACAAGAATAGTAGATCCTCTTCAGTGCAATACACTGTACTTGCTGGGAACAGATGCCAGTGCTATTTGTCCTGTGTATGGCAATGGCAGCGCAATAGTGACTATTCTTACCATAAAAAAACTCTTGCTCGTAGGACCAGAAACTGCATGTGATTCAACTCCATTTAGGACTGGGACACAAACGCTAGCTCGCCTTACAAGAAACACACTCTGCTTTTGAGAAAAGAGCACTGTTCTACTCTACTGTGTTTCCTATAGGGCCAGAACAGTGAGCTTGCTGAGAACAAAAGAACTGTGCTTCCTACACAAACGGACCATATCTAGTTCAACTATGCTTTGGAAACTAACAAGAACAGTAGCTCCTATTCAGTCCAATACACTGTACTTGCTGGGAACAGACGCGAGTGCCATTTGCACTGTGTATGGCAATTGGAGCGAAATAGTGACTCTTCTTACCAGAAAACAACTCTTGCTCGTAGGACCAAAAACTGCATGTGACTCAACTCCATTTAGGACTGGGAAACAAACGCGAGCTCGCCTTACAAGAAACACACTCTGCTTTAGAGAAAAGAGCACTCTTCTACTCTACTGTGTTTCCTATAGGGACAGAACAGTGAGCTTGCTCAGACAAAACAACTGTGCTTCCTACACACACGAGCCATATCTAGTTCAACTCTGCTTAAAAAACTGACAAGAACAGTAGCTCCTCTTCAGTCCAATACACTGTACTTGCTGGGAACAGACGCGAGTGCTATTTGCACTGTGTATGGCAATTGGAGCACAATAGTGACTCGTCTTACCAGAAAACAACTCTTGCTCGTAGGACAAAAAACTGCATGTGACTCAACTCCATTTAGGACTGGGAAACAAACGCGAGTTGGCCTTACAAGAAACACACTCTGCTTTTGAGAAAAGAGCACCCTTCTACTCAACTGTGTTTCCATTAAGACCAAAACAGTGAGCTTACTCAGAACAAAAGAACTGTGCTTCCTACACACACGGACCATATCTAGATCAACTCTGCTTAGGAACCTGACAAGAACAGTAGCTCCTCTTCAGTCCAATACACTGTACTTGCTGGGAACAGACGCGAGTGCTATTTGCACTGTCTATGGCAATTGGAGCACAATAGTGACTCGTCTTACCAGAAAACAACTCTTGCTCGTAGGACAAAAAACTTCATGTGACTCAACTCCATTTAGGACTGGGAAACAAACGCGAGTTCGCCTTACAAGAAACACACTCTGCTTTTGAGAAAAGAGCACTCTTCTACTCAACTGTGTTTCCATTAAGTCCAAAACAGTGAGCTTGCTCAGAACAAAAGAACTGTGCTTCCTACACATACGGTCATATCTAGTTCAATTCTGCTTAGGAAATTGACAAGAATAGTAGATCCTCTTCAGTGCAATACACTGTACTTGCTTGGAACAGATGCCAGTGCTATTTGTCCTGTGTATGGCAATGGCAGCGCAATAGTGACTATTCTTACCATAAAACATCTCTTGCTCGTAGGACCAGAAACTGCATGTGATTCAACTCCATTTAGGACTGGGACACAAACGCTAGCTCGCCTTATAAGAAACACACTCTGCTTTTGAGAAAAGAGCACTGTTCTACTCTACTGTGTTTCCTATAGGGCCAGAACAGTGAGCTTGCTGAGAACAAAAGAACTGTGCTTCCTACACAAAAGGACCATATCTATTTCAACTCTGCTTAGGAAACTAACAAGAACAGTAGCTCCTGTTCAGTCCAATACACTGTACTTGCTGGGAACAGACGCGAGTGCTATTTGCACTGTGTATGGCAATTGGAGCGAAATAGTGACTGTTCTTACCAGAAAACAACTCTTGCTCGTAGGACCAAAAACTGCATGTGACTCAACTCCATTTAGGACTGGGAAACAAACGCGAGCTCGCCTTACAAGAAACACACTCTGCTTTAGAAAAAAGAGCACTCTTCTACTCTACTGTGTTTCCTATAGGGCCAGAACAGTGAGCTTGCTCAGAACAAAAGAACTGTGCTTCCTACTCACACGGCCATATCTAGTTCAACTCTGCTTAGGAACCTGACAAGAACAGTAGATCCTCTTCAGTCCAATACACTGCACATGCTGGGAACAGACGCCAGCACTATTTGCCATGTGTATGACAATGGGAGCACAATAGTGACTCTTCTTACCAGAAAACAACTCTTGCTCATAGGACCAGAAACTGCATGTGATTCAACTCCATTTAGGACTGGGAAACAAATGATAGCTCGTTATACAAGAAACACACTCTGCTTTGAGAAAAGAGCACTCTTCTACTCTACAGTGATTCCTATCGGGCCAGAACAGTGAGCTTGCTGAGAACAAAAGAACTGTGCTTCCTACACACACGGACCATATCTAGTTCAACTCTGCTTAGGAAACTGACAAGAACAGTAGCTCCTATTCAGCCCAATACACTGTACTTGCGGGGAACAGACGCGAGTGCTATTTGCACTGTGTATGGCAATTAGAGCACAATAGTGACTCTTCTTACCAGAAAACAACTCTTGCTCGTAGGACTAAAAACTGCATGTTACACAACTCCATTTAGGACTGGGAAACAAACGCGAGCTCACCTTACAAGAAACACACTCTGCTTTTGAGAAAAGAGCACTCTTCTACTCAACTGTGTTTCCTATGGGTGGGAACAGTGAGCTTGCTCAGAACTAAAGAACTGTGCTTCCTACACACACGGTCATATCTAGTTCAATTCTGCTTAGGAAACTGACAAGAATAGTAGAATCTCTTCAGTCCAATACACTGTACTTGCTGGGAACAGATGCCAGTGCTATTTGTCCTGTGTATGGCAATGGCAGCGCAATAGTGACTCTTCTTTCCAGAAAACAACTCTTGCTCTTAGGACCCAAAACTGCATGTGATTCAACTCCATTTAGGACTGGGAAACAAACACTAGCTCGCCTTACAAGAAACACATTCTGCATTTGAGAAAAGAGCACTCTTCTACTCTACTGTGTTTCCTAAGGGGTCCACAGTGAGCTTGCTCAGAACAGAAAACATTGCTTCCTGCACACGGACCATATCTAGTTCAACTCTGCTTAGGAAACTGACAAGAACAGTAGCTCCTCTTCAGTCCGATACACTGTAATTGCTGGGAACAGACGCGAGTGCTATTTGCACTGTGTATGGCAATGGGAGCGCAATAGTGACTTTCCTTACCAGAAAACAACTCTTGCTCGTAGGACCAGAAACTGCATGTGATTCAACTCCATTTAAAACTGGGAAACAAACACTAGCTCGCTTTACAAGAAACACACCCTGCTTTTGAGAAAAGAGCACTCTTCTACTCTACTGTGTTTCCTATGGGGTCAAAAGAGTGAGCTTGCTCAGAACAAAAGAACTGAGCTTCCTACACACACGGGCCATATCTCGTTCAACTCTGTTTAGGAAACTGACAACAACAGTAGCTACTCTCAGTCCGGTACACTGTACTTGCTGGGAACAGACGTGCGAGCTATTTGCACTGTGTATGGCAATGGGATCACAATAGTGACTCTTCTTACCAGAAAACAACTCTTGCTCGTAGGACCAGAAACTGCATGAGATTCAACTCCATTTAGGACTGGGAAACAAACGCTAGGTCGCATTACAAGAAACACACTCTGCTTTTGAGAAAAGAGCCCTCTTATACTCCAAAGTGTTTCCTATAGGGCCAGAACAGTGATCTTGCTCAGAAAAAAAAAACTGTGCTTCCTACACACACGAGCCATATCTAGTTCAACTCTGCTGAGGAAACTGACAAAAACAGTAGCTCCTCTTCAGTACGATACCCTGTACTAGCTGGGAACACACGCGAGTGCTATTTGCACTGTGTATGGCAATGGGAGCACAATAGTGACTTTTCTTACCAGAAAACAACTCTTGCTCGTAGGACCAGAAACTGCATGTGATTCAACTCCATTTAGGACTGGGAAAAAAATGCTAGCTTGCCTTACATGAAACACACTCTGCTTTTGAGTAAAAAGCACTCTTCTACTCTACTGTGTTTCCTATGTGGTCAAAACAGTGAGCTTGCTCAGAACAAAAGAACTGTGCTTCCTACACACACGGCCATATCTAGTTCATTTCTGCTTAGGAACCTGACAAGAACAGTAGATCCTCTTCAGTCCAATACACTGTACTTGCTGGGAACAGACGCCAGTGCTATTTGTCCTGTGTATGGCAATAGCAGCGCAATAGTGACTATTCTTACCATAAAACAACTATTGCTCGTAGGACCAGAAACTGCTTGTGATTCAACTCCATTTAGGACTGGGAAACAAATGCTAGCTCGCCTTACAAGAAACACACTCTGCTTTTGAGAAAAGAGCACTCTTCTGCTCTACTGTGTTTCCTATGGGGTCCAAACAGTGAGCTTGCTCAGAACAGAAAACTGTGCTTCCTACACAGGTACCATATCCAGTTCAACTCTGCTTAGGAAACCGACAAGAACAGTAGCTCCTCTTCAGTCCAATACACTGTAATTGCTGGGAACAGACGCGAGTGCTATTTGCACTGTGTATGGCAATGGGAGCGCAATAGTGACTTTCCTTACCAGAAAACAACTCTTGCTCGTAGGACCAGAAACTGCATGTGATTCAACTCCATTTAGGACTGGGAAACAAACACTAGCTCGCCTTACAAGAAACACACTCTGCTTTTGAGAAAAGAGCACTCTTCTACTCTACTGTGTTTCCTATGTGGTAAAAACAGTGAGCTTGCTCAGAACAAAAGAACTAAGCTTCCTACACACACGGGCCATATCTAGTTCAACTCTGCTTAGGAAACTGACAACAACAGTAGCTACTCTTCAGTCTGATACACTGTAATTGCTGGGAACAGACGTGAGTGCTATTTGCTCTGTGCATGGCAATGGGAGCACAATAGTGACTCTTCTTACCAGAAAACAACTCTTGCTCGTAGGACCAGAAACTGCATGAGCTTCAACTCCATTTAGGACTGGGAAACAAACGCTAGCTCGCATGACAAGAAACACACTCTGCTTTTGAGAAAAGAGCCCTCTTATACTCTAAAGTGTTTCCTATAGGGCCAGAACAGTGAGCTTGCTCAGAAAAAAAAAACTGTGCTTCCTACACACACGGGCCATATCTAGTTCAACTCTGCTTAGGAAACTGACAAAAACAGTAGCTCCTCTTCAGTCCGGTACACTGTAATAGTTGAGAACACACGCGAGAGCTATTTGCACTATGTATGGCAATGGGAGCGCCATAGTGACTTTCCTTACCAGAAAACAACTCTTGCTCGTAGGAACAGAAACTGCATGGAATTCAACTCGATTTAGGACTGGGAAACAAATGCTAGCTCGCCTTACAAGAAACACACTCTGCTTTTGAGAAAAGAGCACTCATCTACTCTACTGTGTTTCCTATGGGGTCCAAACAGTGAGCTTGCTCAGAACAGAAAAATGTGCTTCCTACACACGGACCATATCTAGTTCAACTCTGCTTATGAAACTGACAAGAACAGTAGCTCCTCTTCAGTCCGATACACTGTAATTGCTGTGAACAGACGCGAGTGCTATTTGCACTGTGTATGGCAATGGGAGCGCAATAGAGACTTTCCTTACCAGAAAACAACTCTTGCTCATAGGACCAGAAACTGCATGTGATTTAACTCCATTTAGGACTGGGAAACAAACACTAGCTCGCCTTACAAGAAACACACCCTGCTTTTGAGAAAAGAGCACTCTTCTACTCTACTGTGTTTCCTATGTGGTCAAAAGAGTGAGCTTGCTCAGAACAAAAGAACTGAGCTTCCTACACACACGGGCCATATCTCGTTCAACTCTGTTTAGGAAACTGACAACAACAGTAGCTACTCTTCAGTCCGATACACTGTACTTGCTGGGAACAGACGCAAGTGCTACTTGCACTGTGTATGGCAATGGGAGCACAATATTGACTCTTCTTACCAGAAAACAACTCTTGCTCGTAGGACCAGAAACTGCATGAGATTCAACTCCTTTTAGGACTGGGAAACAAACGCCAGCTTGCATTACAAGAAACATACTCTGCTTTTGAGAAAAGAGCCCTCTTATACTCTAAAGTGTTTCCTATAGGGCAGAACAGTGATCTTGCTCAGAAAAAAAAAGCTGTGCTTCCTACACACACGGGCCATATCTAGTTCAACTCTGCTGAGGAAACTGACAAAAACAGTAGCTCCTCTTCAGTACGATACCCTGTACTAGCTGGGAACACAGGCGAATGCTGTTTGCACTGTGTATGGCAATGGGAGCGCAATAGTGACTTTTCTTACCAGAAAACAACTCTTGCTCGTAGGACCAGAAACTGCATGTGATTCAACTCCATTTATGACTGGGAAAAAATGCTAGCTTGCCTTACGTGAAACACACTCTGCTTTTGAGAAAAGAGTACTCTTCTACTCTACTGTGTTTCCTATGTGGTCAAAACAGTGAGCTTGCTCAGAACAAAAGAACTGAGCTTCCTACACACACGGGCCATATCTCGTTCAACTCTGCTTAGGAAACTGACAACAACAGTAGCTACTCTTCAGTCTGATACACTGTAATTGCTGGGAACAGACGCGAGTGCTATTTGCTCTGTGCATGGCAATGGGAGCACAATAGTGACTCTTCTTACCAGAAAACAACTCTTGCTCGTAGGACCAGAAACTGCATGAGATTCTACTCCATTTAGGACTGGGAAACAAACGCTAGCTCGCATTACAAGAAACACACTCTGCTTTTGAGAAAAGAGACCTCTTATACTCTAAAGTGTTTCCTATAGGGCCAGAACAGTGAGCTTGCTCAGAAAAAAAAAACTGTGCTTCCTACACACACGGGCCATATCTAGATCAACTCTGCTTAGGAAACTGACAAAAACAGTAGCTCCTGTTCAGTCCGATACACTGTAATACCTGAGAACACACGCGAGGGCTATTTGCACTGTGTATCGCAATGGGAGCGCCATAATGACTTTCCTTACCAGAAAACAACTCTTGCTCGTAGGAACAGAAACTGCATGGGATTCAACTCCATTTAGGACTGGGAAACAAATGCTAGCTCGCCTTACAAGAAACACACTCTGCTTTTGAGAAAAGAGCACTCATCTACTCTACTGTGTTACCTATGGGGTCCAAACAGTGAGCTTGCTCAGAACAGAAAACTGTGCTTCCTACACACGGACGATATCTAGTTCAACTCTGGTTATGAAACTGACAAGAACAGTAGCTCCTCTTCAGTCCGATACACTGTAATTGCTGTGAACAGACGCGAGTGCTATTTGCACTGTGTATGGCAATGGGAGCGCAATAGAGACTTTCCTTACCAGAAAACAACTCTTGCTCATAGGACCAGAAACCGCATGTGATTTAACTCCATTTAGGACTGGGAAACAAACACTAACTCGCATTACAAGAAATACACTCTGCTTTTGAGAAAAGAGCCCTCTTATACTCTAAAGTGTTTCCTATAGGGCCAGAACAGTGATCTTGCTAAGAAAAAAAAAAAAAACTGTGTTTCCTACACACACGGGCCATATCTAGTTCAACTCTGCTTAGGAAACTGAAAAAAACAGTAGCTCCTCTTCAGTACGATACCCTGTACTAGCTGGGAACACATGCGAGTGCTATTTGCACTGTGTATGGCAATGGGAGCACAATAGTGACTTTTCTTACCAGAAAACAACTCTTGCTCATAGGACCAGAAACTGCATGTGATTCAACTCCATTTAGGACTGGGAAACAAATGCTAGCTCGCCTTACATGAAACACACTCTGCTTTTGAGAAAAGAGCACTCTTCTACTCTACTGTGTTTCCTATGGGTGGGAACAGTGAGCTTGCTCAGAACACAAGAACTGTGCTTCCTACACACACGGGCCATATCTAGTTCAACTCTGCTTAGGAAACTGACAAGAACAGTAGCTCCTCTTCAGTCCAATACACTGTACTTGCTGGGAACAGACGCGAGTGCTATTTGCACTGTCTATGGCAATTGGAGCACAATAGTGACTCGTCTTACCAGAAAACAACTCTTGCTCGTAGGACAAAAAACTTCATGTGACTCAACTCCATTTAGGACTGGGAAACAAACGCGAGTTCGCCTTACAAGAAACACACTCTGCTTTTGAGAAAAGAGCACTCTTCTACTCAACTGTGTTTCCATTAAGTCCAAAACAGTGAGCTTGCTCAGAACAAAAGAACTGTGCTTCCTACACATACGGTCATATCTAGTTCAATTCTGCTTAGGAAATTGACAAGAATAGTAGATCCTCTTCAGTGCAATACACTGTACTTGCTGGGAACAGATGCCAGTGCTATTTGTCCTGTGTATGGCAATAGCAGCGCAATAGTGACTATTCTTATCATAAAACATCTCTTGCTCGTAGGACCAGAAACTGCATGTGATTCAACTCCATTTAGGACTGGGACACAAACGCTAGCTCGCCTTACAAGAAACACACTCTGCTTTTGAGAAAAGAGCACTGTTCTACTCTACTGTGTTTCCTATAGGGCCAGAACAGTGAGCTTGCTGAGAACAAAAGAACTGTGCTTCCTACACAAAAGGACCATATCTATTTCAACTCTGCTTAGGAAACTAACAAGAACAGTAGCTCCTGTTCAGTCCAATACACTGTACTTGCTGGGAACAGACGCGAGTGCTATTTGCACTGTGTATGGCAATTGGAGCGAAATAGTGACTGTTCTTACCAGAAAACAACTCTTGCTCGTAGGACCAAAAACTGCATGTGACTCAACTCCATTTAGGACTGGGAAACAAACGTGAGCTCGCCTTACAAGAAACACACTCTGCTTTAGAAAAAAGAGCACTCTTCTACTCTACTGTGTTTCCTATAGGGCCAGAACAGTGAGCTTGCTCAGAACAAAAGAACTGTGCTTCCTACTCACGGCCATATCTAGTTCATTTCTGCTTAGGAACCTGACAAGAACAGTAGATCCTCTTCAGTCCAATACACTGTACATGCTGGGAACAGACGCCAGCACTATTTGCCATGTGTATGACAATGGGAGCACAATAGTGACTCTTCTTACCAGAAAACAACTCTTGCTCATAGGACCAGAAACTGCATGTGATTCAACTCCATTTAGGACTGGGAAACAAATGATAGCTCGTTATACAAGAAACACACTCTGCTTTGAGAAAAGAGCACTCTTCTACTCTACAGTGATTCCTATCGGGCCAGAACAGTGAGCTTGCTGAGAACAAAAGAACTGTGCTTCCTACACACACGGACCATATCTAGTTCAACTCTGCTTAGGAAACTGACAAGAACAGTAGCTCCTATTCAGCCCAATACACTGTACTTGCGGGGAACAGACGCGAGTGCTATTTGCACTGTGTATGGCAATTAGAGCGCAATAGTGACTCTTCTTACCAGAAAACAACTCTTGCTCGTAGGACTAAAAACTGCATGTTACACAACTCCATTTAGGACTGGGAAACAAACGCGAGCTCGCCTTACAAGAAACACACTCTGCTTTTGAGAAAAGAGCACTCTTCTACTCAACTGTGTTTCCTATGGGTGGGAACAGTGAGCTTGCTCAGAACTAAAGAACTGTGCTTCCTACACACACGGTCATATCTATTTCAATTCTGCTTAGGAAACTGACAAGAATAGTAGAATCTCTTCAGTCCAATACACTGTACTTGCTGGGAACAGATGCCAGTGCTATTTGTCCTGTGTATGGCAATGGCAGCGCAATAGTGACTCTTCTTTCCAGAAAACAACTCTTGCTCTTAGGACCCAAAACTGCATGTGATTCAACTCCATTTAGGACTGGGAAACAAACACTAGCTCGCCTTACAAGAAACACATTCTGCATTTGAGAAAAGAGCACTCTTCTACTCTACTGTGTTTCCTATGTGGTCAAAAGAGTGAGCTTGCTCAGAACAAAAGAACTGAGCTTCCTACACACACGGGCCATATCTCGTTCAACTCTGTTTAGGAAACTGACAACAACAGTAGCTACTCTCAGTCCGATACACTGTACTTGCTGGGAACAGACGCGCGAGCTATTTGCACTGTGTATGGCAATGGGAGCACAATAGTGACTCTTCTTACCAGAAAACAACTCTTGCTCATAGGACCAGAAACTGCATGAGATTCAACTCCATTTAGGACTGGGAAACAAACGCTAGGTCGCATTACAAGAAACACACTCTGCTTTTGAGTAAAGAGCCCTCTTATACTCTAAAGTGTTTCCTATAGGGCCAGAACAGTGATCTTGCTCAGAAAAAAAAAACTGTGCTTCCTACACACACGAGCCATATCTAGTTCAACTCTGCTGAGGAAACTGACAAAAACAGTAGCTCCTCTTCAGTACGATACCCTGTACTAGCTGGGAACACACGCGAGTGCTATTTGCACTGTGTATGGCAATGGGAGCGCAATAGTGACTTTTCTTACCAGAAAACAACTCTTGCTCGTAGGACCAGAAACTGAATGTGATTCAACTCCATTTAGGACTGGGAAAAAAATGCTAGCTTGCCTTACATGAAACACACTCTGCTTTTGAGTAAAGAGCACTCTTCTACTCTACTGTGTTTCCTATGTTGTCAAAACAGTGAGCTTGCTCAGAACAAAAGAACTGTGCTTCCTACACACACGGCCATATCTAGTTCATTTCTGCTTAGGAACCTGACAAGAACAGTAGATCCTCTTCAGTCCAATACACTGTACTTGCTGGGAACAGACGCCAGTGCTATTTGTCCTGTGTATGGCAATGGCAGCGCAATAGTGACTATTCTTACCATAAAACAACTATTGCTCGTATGACGAGAAACTGCGTGTGATTCAACTCCATTTAGGACTGGGAAACAAATGCTAGCTCGCCTTACAAGAAACACACTCTGCTTTTGAGAAAAGAGCACTCTTCTGCTCTACTGTGTTTCCTATGGGGTCCAAACAGTGAGCTTGCTCAGAACAGAAAACTGTGCTTCCTACACAGGTACTATATCTAGTTCAACTCTGCTTAGGAAACCGACAAGAACAGTAGCTCCTCTTCAGTCCAATACACTGTAATTGCTGGGAACAGACGCGAGTGCTATTTGCACTGTGTATGGCAATGGGAGCGCAATAGTGACTTTCCTTACCAGAAAACAACTCTTGCTCGTAGGACCAGAAACTGCATGTGATTCAACTCCATTTAGGACTGGGAAACAAACACTAGCTCGCCTTATAAGAAACACACTCTGCTTTTGAGAAAAGAGCACTCTTCTACTCTACTGTGTTTCCTATGTGGTCAAAACAGTGAGCTTGCTCAGACAAAAGAACTAAGCTTCCTACACACACGGGACATATCTAGTTCAACTCTGCTTAGGAAACTGACAACAACAGTAGCTACTCTTCAGTCTGATACACTGTAATTGCTGGGAACAGACGCGAGTGCTATTTGCTCTGTGCATGGCAATGGGAGCACAATAGTGACTCTTCTTACCAGAAAACAACTCTTGCTCGTAGGACCAGAAACTGCATGAGATTCTACTCCATTTAGGACTGGGAAACAAACGCTAGCTCGCATTACAAGAAACACACTCTGCTTTTGAGAAAAGAGACCTCTTATACTCTAAAGTGTTTCCTATAGGGCCAGAACAGTGAGCTTGCTCAGAAAAAAAAAACTGTGCTTCCTACACACACGGGCCATATCTAGATCAACTCTGCTTAGGAAACTGACAAAAACAGTAGCTCCTGTTCAGTCCGATACACTGTAATACCTGAGAACACACGCGAGGGCTATTTGCACTGTGTATCGCAATGGGAGCGCCATAATGACTTTCCTTACCAGAAAACAACTCTTGCTCGTAGGAACAGAAACTGCATGGGATTCAACTCCATTTAGGACTGGGAAACAAATGCTAGCTCGCCTTACAAGAAACACACTCTGCTTTTGAGAAAAGAGCACTCATCTACTCTACTGTGTTACCTATGGGGTCCAAACAGTGAGCTTGCTCAGAACAGAAAACTGTGCTTCCTACACACGGACGATATCTAGTTCAACTCTGGTTATGAAACTGACAAGAACAGTAGCTCCTCTTCAGTCCGATACACTGTAATTGCTGTGAACAGACGCGAGTGCTATTTGCACTGTGTATGGCAATGGGAGCGCAATAGAGACTTTCCTTACCAGAAAACAACTCTTGCTCATAGGACCAGAAACCGCATGTGATTTAACTCCATTTAGGACTGGGAAACAAACACTAACTCGCATTACAAGAAATACACTCTGCTTTTGAGAAAAGAGCCCTCTTATACTCTAAAGTGTTTCCTATAGGGCCAGAACAGTGATCTTGCTAAGAAAAAAAAAAAAAACTGTGTTTCCTACACACACGGGCCATATCTAGTTCAACTCTGCTTAGGAAACTGAAAAAAACAGTAGCTCCTCTTCAGTACGATACCCTGTACTAGCTGGGAACACATGCGAGTGCTATTTGCACTGTGTATGGCAATGGGAGCACAATAGTGACTTTTCTTACCAGAAAACAACTCTTGCTCATAGGACCAGAAACTGCATGTGATTCAACTCCATTTAGGACTGGGAAACAAATGCTAGCTCGCCTTACATGAAACACACTCTGCTTTTGAGAAAAGAGCACTCTTCTACTCTACTGTGTTTCCTATGGGTGGGAACAGTGAGCTTGCTCAGAACACAAGAACTGTGCTTCCTACACACACGGGCCATATCTAGTTCAACTCTGCTTAGGAAACTGACAAGAACAGTAGCTCCTCTTCAGTCCAATACACTGTACTTGCTGGGAACAGACGCGAGTGCTATTTGCACTGTCTATGGCAATTGGAGCACAATAGTGACTCGTCTTACCAGAAAACAACTCTTGCTCGTAGGACAAAAAACTTCATGTGACTCAACTCCATTTAGGACTGGGAAACAAACGCGAGTTCGCCTTACAAGAAACACACTCTGCTTTTGAGAAAAGAGCACTCTTCTACTCAACTGTGTTTCCATTAAGTCCAAAACAGTGAGCTTGCTCAGAACAAAAGAACTGTGCTTCCTACACATACGGTCATATCTAGTTCAATTCTGCTTAGGAAATTGACAAGAATAGTAGATCCTCTTCAGTGCAATACACTGTACTTGCTGGGAACAGATGCCAGTGCTATTTGTCCTGTGTATGGCAATAGCAGCGCAATAGTGACTATTCTTATCATAAAACATCTCTTGCTCGTAGGACCAGAAACTGCATGTGATTCAACTCCATTTAGGACTGGGACACAAACGCTAGCTCGCCTTACAAGAAACACACTCTGCTTTTGAGAAAAGAGCACTGTTCTACTCTACTGTGTTTCCTATAGGGCCAGAACAGTGAGCTTGCTGAGAACAAAAGAACTGTGCTTCCTACACAAAAGGACCATATCTATTTCAACTCTGCTTAGGAAACTAACAAGAACAGTAGCTCCTGTTCAGTCCAATACACTGTACTTGCTGGGAACAGACGCGAGTGCTATTTGCACTGTGTATGGCAATTGGAGCGAAATAGTGACTGTTCTTACCAGAAAACAACTCTTGCTCGTAGGACCAAAAACTGCATGTGACTCAACTCCATTTAGGACTGGGAAACAAACGTGAGCTCGCCTTACAAGAAACACACTCTGCTTTAGAAAAAAGAGCACTCTTCTACTCTACTGTGTTTCCTATAGGGCCAGAACAGTGAGCTTGCTCAGAACAAAAGAACTGTGCTTCCTACTCACGGCCATATCTAGTTCATTTCTGCTTAGGAACCTGACAAGAACAGTAGATCCTCTTCAGTCCAATACACTGTACATGCTGGGAACAGACGCCAGCACTATTTGCCATGTGTATGACAATGGGAGCACAATAGTGACTCTTCTTACCAGAAAACAACTCTTGCTCATAGGACCAGAAACTGCATGTGATTCAACTCCATTTAGGACTGGGAAACAAATGATAGCTCGTTATACAAGAAACACACTCTGCTTTGAGAAAAGAGCACTCTTCTACTCTACAGTGATTCCTATCGGGCCAGAACAGTGAGCTTGCTGAGAACAAAAGAACTGTGCTTCCTACACACACGGACCATATCTAGTTCAACTCTGCTTAGGAAACTGACAAGAACAGTAGCTCCTATTCAGCCCAATACACTGTACTTGCGGGGAACAGACGCGAGTGCTATTTGCACTGTGTATGGCAATTAGAGCGCAATAGTGACTCTTCTTACCAGAAAACAACTCTTGCTCGTAGGACTAAAAACTGCATGTTACACAACTCCATTTAGGACTGGGAAACAAACGCGAGCTCGCCTTACAAGAAACACACTCTGCTTTTGAGAAAAGAGCACTCTTCTACTCAACTGTGTTTCCTATGGGTGGGAACAGTGAGCTTGCTCAGAACTAAAGAACTGTGCTTCCTACACACACGGTCATATCTATTTCAATTCTGCTTAGGAAACTGACAAGAATAGTAGAATCTCTTCAGTCCAATACACTGTACTTGCTGGGAACAGATGCCAGTGCTATTTGTCCTGTGTATGGCAATGGCAGCGCAATAGTGACTCTTCTTTCCAGAAAACAACTCTTGCTCTTAGGACCCAAAACTGCATGTGATTCAACTCCATTTAGGACTGGGAAACAAACACTAGCTCGCCTTACAAGAAACACATTCTGCATTTGAGAAAAGAGCACTCTTCTACTCTACTGTGTTTCCTATGTGGTCAAAAGAGTGAGCTTGCTCAGAACAAAAGAACTGAGCTTCCTACACACACGGGCCATATCTCGTTCAACTCTGTTTAGGAAACTGACAACAACAGTAGCTACTCTCAGTCCGATACACTGTACTTGCTGGGAACAGACGCGCGAGCTATTTGCACTGTGTATGGCAATGGGAGCACAATAGTGACTCTTCTTACCAGAAAACAACTCTTGCTCATAGGACCAGAAACTGCATGAGATTCAACTCCATTTAGGACTGGGAAACAAACGCTAGGTCGCATTACAAGAAACACACTCTGCTTTTGAGTAAAGAGCCCTCTTATACTCTAAAGTGTTTCCTATAGGGCCAGAACAGTGATCTTGCTCAGAAAAAAAAAACTGTGCTTCCTACACACACGAGCCATATCTAGTTCAACTCTGCTGAGGAAACTGACAAAAACAGTAGCTCCTCTTCAGTACGATACCCTGTACTAGCTGGGAACACACGCGAGTGCTATTTGCACTGTGTATGGCAATGGGAGCGCAATAGTGACTTTTCTTACCAGAAAACAACTCTTGCTCGTAGGACCAGAAACTGAATGTGATTCAACTCCATTTAGGACTGGGAAAAAAATGCTAGCTTGCCTTACATGAAACACACTCTGCTTTTGAGTAAAGAGCACTCTTCTACTCTACTGTGTTTCCTATGTTGTCAAAACAGTGAGCTTGCTCAGAACAAAAGAACTGTGCTTCCTACACACACGGCCATATCTAGTTCATTTCTGCTTAGGAACCTGACAAGAACAGTAGATCCTCTTCAGTCCAATACACTGTACTTGCTGGGAACAGACGCCAGTGCTATTTGTCCTGTGTATGGCAATGGCAGCGCAATAGTGACTATTCTTACCATAAAACAACTATTGCTCGTATGACGAGAAACTGCGTGTGATTCAACTCCATTTAGGACTGGGAAACAAATGCTAGCTCGCCTTACAAGAAACACACTCTGCTTTTGAGAAAAGAGCACTCTTCTGCTCTACTGTGTTTCCTATGGGGTCCAAACAGTGAGCTTGCTCAGAACAGAAAACTGTGCTTCCTACACAGGTACTATATCTAGTTCAACTCTGCTTAGGAAACCGACAAGAACAGTAGCTCCTCTTCAGTCCAATACACTGTAATTGCTGGGAACAGACGCGAGTGCTATTTGCACTGTGTATGGCAATGGGAGCGCAATAGTGACTTTCCTTACCAGAAAACAACTCTTGCTCGTAGGACCAGAAACTGCATGTGATTCAACTCCATTTAGGACTGGGAAACAAACACTAGCTCGCCTTATAAGAAACACACTCTGCTTTTGAGAAAAGAGCACTCTTCTACTCTACTGTGTTTCCTATGTGGTCAAAACAGTGAGCTTGCTCAGACAAAAGAACTAAGCTTCCTACACACACGGGACATATCTAGTTCAACTCTGCTTAGGAAACTGACAACAACAGTAGCTACTCTTCAGTCTGATACACTGTAATTGCTGGGAACAGACGTGAGTGCTATTTGCTCTGTGCATGGCAATGGGAGCACAATAGTGACTCTTCTTACCAGAAAACAACTCTTGCTCGTAGGACCAGAAACTGCATGAGCTTCAACTCCATTTAGGACTGGGAAACAAACGCTAGCTCGCATTACAAGAAACACACTCTGCTTTTGAGAAAAGAGCCCTCTTATACTCTAAAGTGTTTCCTATAGGGCCAGAACAGTGAGCTTGCTCAGAAAAAAAAAAACTGTGCTTCCTACACACACGGGCCATATCTAGTTCAACTCTGCTTAGGAAACTGACAAAAACAGTAGCTCCTCTTCAGTCCGGTACACTGTAATAGCTGAGAACACACGCGAGGGCTATTTGCACTATGTATGGCAATGGGAGCGCCATAGTGACTTTCCTTACCAGAAAACAACTCTTGCTCGTAGGAACAGAAACTGCATGGAATTCAACTCGATTTAGGACTGGGAAACAAATGCTAGCTCGCCTTACAAGAAACACACTCTGCTTTTGAGAAAAGAGCACTCATCTACTCTACTGTGTTTCCTATGGGGTCCAAACAGTGAGCTTGCTCAGAACAGAAAAATGTGCTTCCTACACACGGACCATATCTAGTTCAACTCTGCTTATGAAACTGACAAGAACAGTAGCTCCTCTTCAGTCTGATACACTGTAATTGCTGTGAACAGACGCGAGTGCTATTTGCACTGTGTATGGCAATGGGAGCGCAATAGAGACTTTCCTTACCAGAAAACAACTCTTGCTCATAGGACCAGAAACTGCATGTGATTTAACTCCATTTAGGACTGGGAAACAAACACTAGCTCGCCTTACAAGAAACACACCCTGCTTTTGAGAAAAGAGCACTCTTCTACTCTACTGTGTTTCCTATGTGGTCAAAAGAGTGAGCTTGCTCAGAACAAAAGAACTGAGCTTCCTACACACACGGGCCATATCTCGTTCAACTCTGTTTAGGAAACTGACAACAACAGTAGCTGCTCTTCAGTCCGATACACTGTACTTGCTGGGAACAGACGCAAGTGCTACTTGCACTGTGTATGGCAATGGGAGCACAATATTGACTCTTCTTACCAGAAAACAACTCTTGCTCGTAGGACCAGAAACTGCATGAGATTCAACTCCTTTTAGGACTGGGAAACAAACGCTAGCTTGCATTACAAGAAACCCACTCTACTTTTGAGAAAAGAGCCCTCTTATACTCTAAAGTGTTTCCTATAGGGCAGAACAGTGATCTTGCTCAGAAAAAAAAAGCTGTGCTTCCTACACACACGGGCCATATCTAGTTCAACTCTGCTGAGGAAACTGACAAAATCAGTAGCTCCTCTTCAGTACGATACCCTATACTAGCTGGGAACACAGGCGAGTGCTGTTTGCACTGTGTATGGCAATGGGAGCGCAATAGTGACTTTTCTTACCAGAAAACAACTCTTGCTCGTAGGACCAGAAACTGCATGTGATTCAACTCCATTTATGACTGGGAAAAAATGCTAGCTTGCCTTACGTGAAACACACTCTGCTTTTGAGAAAAGAGTACTCTTCTACTCTACTGTGTTTCCTATGTGGTCAAAACAGTGAGCTTGCTCAGAACAAAAGAACTGAGCTTCCTACACACACGGGCCATATCTCGTTCAACTCTGCTTAGGAAACTGACAACAACAGTAGCTACTCTTCAGTCTGATACACTGTAATTGCTGGGAACAGACGCGCGAGCTATTTGCTCTGTGCATGGCAATGGGAGCACAATAGTGACTCTTCTTACCAGAAAACAACTCTTGCTCGTAGGACCAGAAACTGCATGAGATTCTACTCCATTTAGGACTGGGAAACAAACGCTAGCTCGCATTACAAGAAACACACTCTGCTTTTGAGAAAAGAGACCTCTTATACTCTAAAGTGTTTCCTATAGGGCCAGAACAGTGAGCTTGCTCAGAAAAAAAAAACTGTGCTTCCTACACACACGGGCCATATCTAGTTCAACTCTGCTTAGGAAACTGACAAAAACAGTAGCTCCTGTTCAGTCCGGTACACTGTAATACCTGAGAACACACACTAGGGCTATTTGCACTGTGTATGGCAATGGGAGCGCCATAATGACTTTCCTTACCAGAAAACAACTCTTGCTCGTAGGAACAGAAACTGCATGGGATTCAACTCCATTTAGGACTGGGAAACAAATGCTAGCTCGCCTTACAAGAAACACACTCTGCTTTTGAGAAAAGAGCACTCATCTACTCTACTGTGTTACCTATGGGGTCCAAACAGTGAGCTTGCTCAGAACAGAAAACTGTGCTTCCTACACACGGACGATATCTAGTTCAACTCTGGTTATGAAACTGACAAAAACAGTAGCTCCTCTTCAGTCCGATACACTGTAATTGCTGTGAACAGACGCGAGTGCTATTTGCACTGTGTATGGCAATGGGAGCGCAATAGAGACTTTCCTTACCAGAAAACAACTCTTGCTCATAGGACCAGAAACTGCATGTGATTTAACTCCATTTAGGACTGGGAAACAAACACTAACTCGCATTACAAGAAACACACTCTGCTTTTGAGAAAAGAGCCCTCTTATACTCTAAAGTGTTTCCTATAGGGCCAGAACAGTGATCTTGCTAAGAAAAAAAAAACTGTGTTTCCTAAACACACGGGCCATATCTAGTTCAACTCTGCTTAGGAAACTGAAAAAAACAGTAGCTCCTCTTCAGTACGATACCCTGTACTAGTTGGGAACACATGCGAGTGCTATTTGCACTGTGTATGGCAATGGGAGCACAATAGTGACTTTTCTTACCAGAAAACAACTCTTGCTCTTAGGACCAGAAACTGCATGTGATTCAACTCCATTTAGGACTGGGAAACAAATGCTAGCTCGCCTTACATGAAACACACTCTGCTTTTGAGAAAAGAGCACTCTTCTACTCTACTGTGTTTCCTATGGGTGGGAACAGTGAGCTTGCTCAGAACACAAGAACTGTGCTTCCTACACACACGGGCCATATCTAGTTCAACTCTGCTTAGGAAACTGACAAGAACAGTAGCTCCTCTTCAGTCCAATTCACTGTACATGCTAGGAACAGGCGCCAGGACTATTTGCTCTATGTATGACAATGGGAGCGCAATAGGGACTCTTCTTACCAGAAAACAACTCTTGCTCGTAGGACCAGAAACTGCATGTGATTCAACTCCATTTAGGACTGGGAAACAAATGCTAGCTCGCCTTACATGAAACACACTCTGCTTTAGAGAAAAGAGCTCTCTTCTACTCTACTGTGTTTCTTATAGGGCCAGAACAGTGACCTTGCTCAGAGCAAGAGAACTGTTCTTCCTACACACACACGCCATATCTCGTTCAACTCTGCTTAGGAAACTGACAAGAACAGTAGCTCCTCTTCAGTCCGATACACTGTACTTGCTGGGAACAGACGCGAGTTCTCTTTGCACTGTGTATGGCAATGGGAACACAATAGTGACTTTCCTTACCAGAAAACAACTCTTGCTCGTAGGACCAGAAACTGCATCTGATTCAACTCCATTTAGGACTGGGAAACAAACACTAGCTCGCCTTACAAGAAACACATTCTGCATTTGAGAAAAGAGCACTCTTCTACTCTACTGTGTTTCCTATGGGGTCCAAACAGTGACCTTGCTCAGAACAGAAAACATTGCTTCCTACACACGGACCATATCTAGTTCAACGCTGCTTAGGAAACTGACAAGAACAGTAGCTCCTCTTCAGACAGATACACTGTAATTTCTGGGAACAGATGCGAGTGCTATTTGCACTGTGTATGGCAATGGGAGCGCAATAGTGACTTTCCTTACCAGAAAACAACTCTTGCTCGTAGGACCAGAAACTGCATGTGATTCAACTCCATTTAAAACTGGGAAACAAACACTAGCTCGCTTTACAAGAAACACACCCTGCTTTTGAGAAAAGAGCACTCTTCTACTCTACTGTGTTTCCTATGGGGTCCAAACAGTGAGCTTGCTCAGAAAAAATGAACTGAGCTTCCTACACACACGGGCCATATCTCTTTCAACTCTCTTTAGGAAACTGACAACAACAGTAGCTACTCTTCAGTCCGATACACTGTACTTGCTGGGAACAGACGCGAGTGCTATTTGCACTGTGTATGGCAATGGGAGCACAATAGTGACTCTTCTTACCAGAAAACAACTCTTGCTCGTAGGACCAGAAACTGCATGAGATTCAACTCCTTTTAGGACTGGGAAACAAACGCTAGCTTGCATTACAAGAAACACACTCTGCTTTTGAGAAAAGAGCCCTCTTATACTCTAAAATGTTTCCTATAGGGCCAGAACAGTGATCTTGCTCAGAAAAAAAAAGCTGTGCTTCCTATACACACGGGCTATATCTAGTTCAACTCTGCTGAGGAAACTGACAAAAACAGTAGCTCCTCTTCAGTACGATACCCTGTACTAGCTGGGAACACACGCGAGTGCTGTTTGCACTGTGTATGGCAATGGGAGCGCAATAGTGACTTTTCTTACCAGAAAACAACTCTTGCTCGTAGGACCAGAAACTGCATGTGATTCAACTCCATTTAGGACTCGGAAAAAAAACACTAGCTCGCCTTACAAGAAACACACTCTGCTTTTGAGAAAAGAGCACTCTTTTACTCTCCTGAGTTTCCTATAGGGCCAGAACAGTGAACTTGCTCAGAACAAATGAACTGTGCTTTCTACACAAACGGGCCATATCTAGTTCAACTCTGCTTAGGAAACTGAGAAGAACAGTGGCTCCTCTTCATTCCAATACACTGTACTTGCTGGGAACAGACGCGAGAGCTATTTGCAATGTGTATGGCATTTGGAGCACAATAGTGACTCTTCTTTCCAGAAAACAACTCTGACTCGTAGGACAAAAAACTGCATGTGACTCAACTCCATTTAGGACTGGGAAACAAACGCGAGCTCGCATTACAAGAAACACACTCTGCTTTTGAGAAAAGAGCCCTCTTATACTCTAAAGTGTTTCCTATAGGGCCAGAACAGTGAGCTTGCTCAGAAAAAAAAAAACTGTGCTTCCTACACACACGGGCCATATCTAGTTCAACTCTGCTTAGGAAACTGACAAAAACAGTAGCTCCTCTTCAGTCCGGTACACTGTAATAGCTGAGAACACACGCGAGGGCTATTTGCACTATGTATGGCAATGGGAGCGCCATAGTGACTTTCCTTACCAGAAAACAACTCTTGCTCGTAGGAACAGAAACTGCATGGAATTCAACTCGATTTAGGACTGGGAAACAAATGCTAGCTCGCCTTACAAGAAACACACTCTGCTTTTGAGAAAAGAGCACTCATCTACTCTACTGTGTTTCCTATGGGGTCCAAACAGTGAGCTTGCTCAGAACAGAAAAATGTGCTTCCTACACACGGACCATATCTAGTTCAACTCTGCTTATGAAACTGACAAGAACAGTAGCTCCTCTTCAGTCCGATACACTGTAATTGCTGTGAACAGACGCGAGTGCTATTTGCACTGTGTATGGCAATGGGAGCGCAATAGAGACTTTCCTTACCAGAAAACAACTCTTGCTCATAGGACCAGAAACTGCATGTGATTTAACTCCATTTAGGACTGGGAAACAAACACTAGCTCGCCTTACAAGAAACACACCCTGCTTTTGAGAAAAGAGCACTCTTCTACTCTACTGTGTTTCCTATGTTGTCAAAACAGTGAGCTTGCTCAGAACAAAAGAACTGTGCTTCCTACACACACGGCCATATCTAGTTCATTTCTGCTTAGGAACCTGACAAGAACAGTAGATCCTCTTCAGTCCAATACACTGTACTTGCTGGGAACAGACGCCAGTGCTATTTGTCCTGTGTATGGCAATGGCAGCGCAATAGTGACTATTCTTACCATAAAACAACTATTGCTCGTATGACGAGAAACTGCGTGTGATTCAACTCCATTTAGGACTGGGAAACAAATGCTAGCTCGCCTTACAAGAAACACACTCTGCTTTTGAGAAAAGAGCACTCTTCTGCTCTACTGTGTTTCCTATGGGGTCCAAACAGTGAGCTTGCTCAGAACAGAAAACTGTGCTTCCTACACAGGTACTATATCTAGTTCAACTCTGCTTAGGAAACCGACAAGAACAGTAGCTCCTCTTCAGTCCAATACACTGTAATTGCTGGGAACAGACGCGAGTGCTATTTGCACTGTGTATGGCAATGGGAGCGCAATAGTGACTTTCCTTACCAGAAAACAACTCTTGCTCGTAGGACCAGAAACTGCATGAGATTCTACTCCATTTAGGACTGGGAAACAAACGCTAGCTCGCATTACAAGAAACACACTCTGCTTTTGAGAAAAGAGACCTCTTATACTCTAAAGTGTTTCCTATAGGGCCAGAACAGTGAGCTTGCTCAGAAAAAAAAAACTGTGCTTCCTACACACACGGGCCATATCTAGTTCAACTCTGCTTAGGAAACTGACAAAAACAGTAGCTCCTGTTCAGTCCGGTACACTGTAATACCTGAGAACACACGCTAGGGCTATTTGCACTGTGTATGGCAATGGGAGCGCCATAATGACTTTCCTTACAAGAAAACAACTCTTGCTCGTAGGAACAGAAACTGCATGGGATTCAACTCCATTTAGGACTGGGAAACAAATGCTAGCTCGCCTTACAAGAAACACACTCTGCTTTTGAGAAAAGAGCACTCATCTACTCTACTGTGTTACCTATGGGGTCCAAACAGTGAGCTTGCTCAGAACAGAAAACTGTGCTTCCTACACACGGACGATATCTAGTTCAACGCTGGTTATGAAACTGACAAAAACAGTAGCTCCTCTTCAGTCCGATACACTGTAATTGCTGTGAACAGACGCGAGTGCTATTTGCACTGTGTATGGCAATGGGAGCGCAATAGAGACTTTCCTTACCAGAAAACAACTCTTGCTCATAGGACCAGAAACTGCATGTGATTTAACTCCATTTAGGACTGGGAAACAAACACTAACTCGCATTACAAGAAACACACTCTGCTTTTGAGAAAAGAGCCCTCTTATACTCTAAAGTGTTTCCTATAGGGCCAGAACAGTGATCTTGCTAAGAAAAAAAAAACTGTGTTTCCTAAACACACGGGCCATATCTAGTTCAACTCTGCTTAGGAAACTGAAAAAAACAGTAGCTCCTCTTCAGTACGATACCCTGTACTAGTTGGGAACACATGCGAGTGCTATTTGCACTGTGTATGGCAATGGGAGCGCAATAGTGACTTTCCTTACCAGAAAACAACTCTTGCTCGTAGGACCAGAAACTGCATGTGATTCAACTCCATTTAAAACTGGGAAACAAACACTAGCTCGCTTTACAAGAAACACACCCTGCTTTTGAGAAAAGAGCACTCTTCTACTCTACTGTGTTTCCTATGGGGTCCAAACAGTGAGCTTGCTCAGAAAAAATGAACTGAGCTTCCTACACACACGGGCCATATCTCTTTCAACTCTCTTTAGGAAACTGACAACAACAGTAGCTACTCTTCAGTCCGATACACTGTACTTGCTGGGAACAGACGCGAGTGCTATTTGCACTGTGTATGGCAATGGGAGCACAATAGTGACTCTTCTTACCAGAAAACAACTCTTGCTCGTAGGACCAGAAACTGCATGAGATTCAACTCCTTTTAGGACTGGGAAACAAACGCTAGCTTGCATTACAAGAAACACACTCTGCTTTTGAGAAAAGAGCCCTCTTATACTCTAAAATGTTTCCTATAGGGCCAGAACAGTGATCTTGCTCAGAAAAAAAAAGCTGTGCTTCCTATACACACGGGCTATATCTAGTTCAACTCTGCTGAGGAAACTGACAAAAACAGTAGCTCCTCTTCAGTACGATACCCTGTACTAGCTGGGAACACACGCGAGTGCTGTTTGCACTGTGTATGGCAATGGGAGCGCAATAGTGACTTTTCTTACCAGAAAACAACTCTTGCTCGTAGGACCAGAAACTGCATGTGATTCAACTCCATTTAGGACTGGGAAAAAAAACACTAGCTCGCCTTACAAGAAACACACTCTGCTTTTGAGAAAAGAGCACTCTTTTACTCTCCTGAGTTTCCTATAGGGCCAGAACAGTGAACTTGCTCAGAACAAATGAACTGTGCTTTCTACACAAACGGGCCATATCTAGTTCAACTCTGCTTAGGAAACTGAGAAGAACAGTGGCTCCTCTTCAGTCCAATACACTGTACTTGCTGGGAACAGACGCGAGAGCTATTTGCAATGTGTATGGCATTTGGAGCACAATAGTGACTCTTCTTTCCAGAAAACAACTCTGACTCGTAGGACAAAAAACTGCATGTGACTCAACTCCATTTAGGACTGGGAAACAAACGCGAGCTCGCCTTACAAGAAACACACTGTGCTTTAGAGAAAAGAGCACTCTTCTACTCTACTGTGTTTCCTATAGGGCCAGAACAGTGAGCTTGCTCAGAACATAATAACTTTGCTTCCTGAACACACGGGCCATATCTAGTTCAACTCTGCTTAGGAAACTGACAAGAACAGTAGCTCCTCTTCAGTCCGATACACTGTACTTGCTTATAACAGACGCGAGTGCTATTTGCACTGTGTATGGCAATGGGAGCACAATAGTGACTTTCCTTACCATAAAACAACTCTTGCTCGTAGGACCAGAAACTGCATGTGATTCAACTCCATTTAGGACTGGCAAAAAAACGCTAGCTCGCCTTACAAGAAACACACTCTGCTTTTGAGAAAAGAGTACTCTTCTACTCTACTGTGTTTCCTATGGGGTCCAAACAGTGAGCTTTCTCAGAACAAAAGAACTGTGCTTCCTACACACATGGACCATATCTAGTTAAACTCTGCTTAGGAAACTGTCAAGAACAATAGCTCCTCTTCAGTCCAATAAACTGTACTTGCTGGGAACAGACGCGAGTGCTATTTGCACTGTGTATGGCATTTGGAGCACAATAGTGACTCTTCTTACCAGAAAACAACTCTTTCTCGTAGGACCAAAAACTGCATGTGACTCAACTCCATTTAGGACTGGGAAACAAACGCGAGCACGCCTTACAAGAAACACACTCTGCTTTAGAGAAAAGAGCACTCTTCTACTCTACAGTGTTTCCTATATGGCCAGAACAGTGAGCTTGCTCAGAACATAATAACTGTGCTTCCTACACACACGGGCCATATCTAGTTCAACTCTGCTTAGGAAACTGACAAGAACAGTAGCTCCTCTTCAGTCCGATACACTGAACTTGCTGAGAATAGACTCGAGTGCTATTTGCAATGTGTATGGCAATTGGAGCACAATAGTGACATGTCTTACCAGAAAACAACTCTTCCTCGTAGGACAAAAAACTGCATGTGACTCAACTCCATTTAGGACTGGGAAACAAACGCTATCTCGCCTTACAAGAAATACACTCTGCTTTAGAGAAAAGAGCATTCTTCTACTCTACTGTGTTTCCTAGAGGGCCAGAACAGTGAGCTTGCTCAGAACAAAAGAACTGTGCTTCCTACACACGGGCCATCTAGTTCAACTCTGCTTAGGAAACTGACAAGAACAGTAGCTCCTCTTCAGTCCCATACACTGTACCTGCTGGGAACAGACGCGAGTGCTCTTTGCACTGTGTATGGCAATGGGAACACAATAGTGACTTTCCTTACCAGAAAACAACTCTTGCTCGTAGGACCAGAAACTGCATGTGATTCAACTCCATTTAGGACTGGGAAAAAAAACACTAGCTCGTCTTACAAGAAACACACTCTGCTTTTGAGAAAAGAGCACTCTTTTACTCTCCTGTGTTTCCTATAGGGCCAGAACAGTGAACTTGCTCAGAACAAATGAACTGTGCTTCCTACACAAACGGGCCATATCTAGTTCAACTCTGCTTAGGAAACTGAGAAGAACAGTGGCTCCTCTTCAGTCCAATACACTGTACTTGCTGGGAACAGACGCGAGAGCTATTTGCACTCTGTATGGCATTTCGAGCACAATAGTGACTCTTCTTACCAGAAAACAACTCTGACTCGTAGGACAAAAAACTGCATGTGACTCAACTCCATTTAGGACTGGGAAACAAACGCGAGCTCGCCTTACAAGAAACACACTGTGCTTTAGAGAAAAGAGCACTCTTCTACTCTACTGTGTTTCCTATAGGGCCAGAACAGTGAGCTTGCTCAGAACATAATAACTTTGCTTCCTGAACACACGGGCCATATCTAGTTCAACTCTGCTTAGGAAACTGACAAGTACAGTAGCTCCTCTTCAGTCCGATACACTGTACTTGCTTATAACAGATGCGAGTGCTATTTGCACTTTGTATGGCAATGGGAGCACAATAGTGACTTTCCTTACCAGAAAACAACTCTTGCTCGTAGGACCAGAAACTGCATGTGATTCAACTCCATTTAGGACTGGCAAACAAACGCTAGCTCGCCTTACAAGAAACACACTCTGCTTTTGATAAAAGAGCACTCTTCTACTCTACTGTGTTTCCTATGGGGTCCAAACAGTGAGCTTTCTCAGAACAAAAGAACTGTGCTTCCTACACAAACGGGCCATATCTAGTTCAACTCTGCTTAGGAAACTGAGAAGAACAGTGGCTCCTCTTCAGTCCAATACACTGTACTTGCTGGGAACAGACGCGAGAGCTATTTGCACTCTGTATGGCATTTCGAGCACAATAGTGACTCTTCTTACCAGAAAACAACTCTGACTCGTAGGACAAAAAACTGCATGTGACTCAACTCCATTTAGGACTGGGAAACAAACGCGAGCTCGCCTTACAAGAAACACACTGTGCTTTAGAGAAAAGAGCACTCTTCTACTCTACTGTGTTTCCTATAGGGCCAGAACAGTGAGCTTGCTCAGAACATAATAACTTTGCTTCCTGAACACACGGGCCATATCTAGTTCAACTCTGCTTAGGAAACTGACAAGTACAGTAGCTCCTCTTCAGTCCGATACACTGTACTTGCTTATAACAGATGCGAGTGCTATTTGCACTTTGTATGGCAATGGGAGCACAATAGTGACTTTCCTTACCAGAAAACAACTCTTGCTCGTAGGACCAGAAACTGCATGTGATTCAACTCCATTTAGGACTGGCAAACAAACGCTAGCTCGCCTTACAAGAAACACACTCTGCTTTTGATAAAAGAGCACTCTTCTACTCTACTGTGTTTCCTATGGGGTCCAAACAGTGAGCTTTCTCAGAACAAAAGAACTGTGCTTCCTACACACATGGACCATATCTAGTTAAACTCTGCTTAGGAAACTGTCAAGAACAATAGCTCCTCTTCAGTCCAATAAACTGTACTTGCTGGGAACAGACGCGAGTGCTATTTGCACTGTGTATGGCATTTGGAGCACAATAGTGACTCTTCTTACCAGAAAACAACTCTGACTCGTAGGACAAAAAACTGCATGTGACTCAACTCCATTTAGGACTGGGAAACAAACGCGAGCTCGCCTTACAAGAAACACACTCTGCTTTTGAGAAAAGAGCACTCTTCTACTCTACTGTGTTTCCTATAGGGCCAGAACAGTGAGCTTGCTCAGAACATAATAACTTTGCTTCCTGAACACACGGGCCATATCTAGTTCAACTCTGCTTAGTAAACTGACAAGAACAGTAGCTCCTCTTCAGTCCGATACACTGTACTTGCTTATAACAGATGCGAGTGCTATTTGCACTGTGTATGGCAATGGGAGCACAATAGTGACTTTCCTTACCAGAAAACAACTCTTGCTCGTAGGACCAGAAACTGCATGTGATTCAACTCCATTTAGGACTGGCAAACAAACGCTAGCTCGCCTTACAAGAAACACACTCTGCTTTTGATAAAAGAGCACTCTTCTACTCTACTGTGTTTCCTATGGGGTCCAAACAGTGAGCTTTCTCAGAACAAAAGAACTGTGCTTCCTACACACATGGACCATATCTAGTTAAACTCTGCTTAGGAAACTGTCAGGAACAATAGCTCCTCTTCAGTCCAATAAACTGTACTTGCTGGGAACAGACGCGAGTGCTATTTGCACTGTGTATGGCATTTGGAGCACAATAGTGACTCTTCTTACCAGAAAACAACTCTTTCTCGTAGGACCAAAAACTGCATGTGACTCAACTCCATTTAGGACTGGGAAACAAACGCGAGCACGCCTTACAAGAAACACACTCTGCTTTAGAGAAAAGAGCACTCTTCTACTCTACAGTGTATCCTATATGGCCAGAACAGTGAGCTTGCTCAGAACATAATAACTGTGCTTCCTACACACACGGGCCATATCTAGTTCAACTCTGCTTAGGAAACTGACAAGAACAGTAGCTCCTCTTCAGTCCGATACATTTTACTTGCTGAGAACAGACTCGAGTGCTCTTTGCAATGTGTATGGCAATTGGAGCACAATAGTGACTTGTCTTACCAGAAAACAACTCTTCCTCGTAGGACAAAAAACTGCATGTGACTCAACTCCATTTAGGACTGGGAAACAAACTCTAGCTCGCCTTACAAGAAACACACTCTGCTTTGGAGAAAAGAGCATTCTTCTACTCTACTGTGTTTCCTATAGGGCCAGAACAGGGAGGTTGCTCAGAACAAATGAACTGTGCTTCCTAGACACACGGGCCATATCTAGTTCAACTCTGCTTAGGAAACTGAGAAGAATAGTAGCTCCTCTTCAGTCCAATACACTGTACTTGCTGGGAACAGACGGGAGTGCTATTTGCACTGTGTTTGGCAATGGGAGCGATATAGTGACTTTCCTTACCAGAAAACAACTCTTGCTCATAAGACCAGAAACTGCATGTGATTCAACACTATTTATAACTGGGAAACAAACGCTAGCTCGCATTACATGAAATACACTCTGCTTTAGAGAAAAGAGCATTCTTCTTCTCTACTGTGGTTCCTATGGGGTCCGAACAGTGAGCTTGCTCAGAACAAAAGAACTGTGCTTCCTACACACACGGCCATATCTATTTCAATTCTGCTTAGGAACCTGACAAGAACAGTAGATCCTCTTCAGTCCAATACACTGTACTTTCTGGGAACAGACGCCAGTGCTATTTGTCCTGTGTATGGCAATGGCAACGCAATAGTGACTCTTCTTACCATAAAACAACTCTTGCTCGTAGGACCAGAAACTGCATGTGATTCAACTCCATTTAGCACTGGAAAACAAACGCTATCTCGCCTTACAAGAAATACACTCTGCTTTAGAGAAAAGAGCACTCTTCTACTCTACTGTGTTTCCTAGAGGGCCAGAACAGTGAGCTTGCTCAGAACATAATAACTGTGCTTCCTAGACACACGGGACATATCTAGTTCAACTCTGCTTAGGAAACTGACAAGAACAGTAGCTCCTCTTCAGTCCAATACACTGTACTTGCTGGGAACAGACGGGAGTGCTATTTGCACTGTGTATGGCAATGAGAACGCAATAGTGACTTTCCTTACCAGAAAACAACTCTTGCTCGTAGGACCACAAACTGCATGTGATTAAACAACATTTAGGACTGGGAAACAAATGCTAGCTCGCCTTACAAAAACACACTCTGCTTTTGCGAAAAGAGCACTCTTCTACTCTACTGTGTTTCCTATAGGGCCAGAACAGTGAGCTTGCTCAGATCAAATGAACTGTGCTTCCTAGACACACGGGCCATATCTAGTTCAACTCTGCTTAGGAAACTGACAAGAACAGTAGCTCCTCTTCAGTCCAATACACTGTAATTTCTGGGAACAGACGGGAGTGCTATTTGCACTGTGTATGGCAATGGGAGCGCAAAAATGACTTTCCTTACCAGAAAACAACTCTTGCTCGTAGGACCAGAAACTGCATGTGATTCAACTCCATTTAGGACTGGGAAACAAACGCTAGCTCGCCTTACAAGAAACACACTCTGCTTTTGAGAAAAGAGCACTCTTCTATTCTACTGTGTATCCTATCGGGTCCGAACAGTGAGCTTGCTCAGAACAAAAGAACTGTGCTTCCTACACACATGGACCATATCTAGTTCAACTCTGCTTAGGAAACTGACAAGAACAGTAGCTCCTCTTCAGTCCGATACACTGTAATTCCTGGGAACAGACGCGAGTGCTATTTGCACTGTGTATGGCAATAAGAGCGCAATAGTGACTTTCCTTACCAGAAAACATCTCTTGCTCGTAGGACGTGAAACTGCATGTGATTCAACTCCATTTAGGACTGGGAAACAAACGCTAGCTTGCCTTACAAAGAAAACACTCTGCTTTTGAGAAAAGAGCACTCTTCTCCTCTACTGTGTTTCCTATGGGGTCCTAACAGTGAGCTTGCTCAGAACAAAAGAACTGTGCTTCCTACACACGGCCATATTTAGTTCATTTCTGCTTAGGAACCTGACAAGAACAGTAGATCCTCTTCAGTCCAATACACTGTACTTGCTGCGATCAGACGCCAGTGCTATTTGTCCTGTGTATGGCAATGGCAGCGCAATAGTGACTCTTCTTACCAGAAAACAACTCTTGCTCGTAGGACCAGAAACTGCATGGGTTTCAACTCCATTTAGGACTGCGAAACAAACGCTAGCTCGCCTTACAAGAAACACACTCTGCTTTTGAGAAAAGAGCACTCATCTATTCTACTGTGTTTCCTATGGGGTCCGAACAGTGAGCTTGCTCAGAACAAAGGAACTGTGCTTCCTACACACATGAACCATATCTAGTTCAACTCTGCTTAGGAAACTGACAAGAACAGTAGCTCCTCTTCAGTCCAATACACTGTACTTGCTGGGAACAGACGCTAGTGCGATTTGCACTGTGTATGGCAATGGGAGCACAATGTGACTTTCCTTACCAGAAAACAACTCTTGTTCGTAGGACCAGAAACTTCATGTGATTCAACTCCATTTAGGACTAGGAAACAAACGCTAGCTCGCCTTACAAGAAACACCCTCTGCTTTAGATAAAAGAGCACTCATCTACTCTACTGTGTTTCCTATAGGGCCAGAACAGTGAGCTTGCTCAGAACATAAGAACTGTGCTTCCTACACACACGGGCCATATCTAGTTCAACTCTGCTTAGGAAACTGACAAGAACAGTAGCTCCTCTTCAGTCCGATACACTGTAATTCCTGGGAACAGACGCGAGTGCTATTTGTACTGTGTATGGCAATTGGAGCGCAATAGTGACTTTCCTTACCAGAAAACAACTCTTGCTCGTAGGACCAGAAACTGCATGTGATTCAACTCCATTTAGGACTGGGAAACAAACGCTAGCTCGCCTTACAAGAAACACACTCTGCTTTTGAGAAAAGAGCACTCTTCTATTCTACTGTATTTCCTATGGGGTCCGAACAGTGAGCTTGCTCAGAACAAAAGAACTGTGCTTCCTACACACATGAACCATATATAGTTCAACTCTGCTTAGGAAACTGACAAGAACAGTAGCTCCTCTTCAGTCCAATACACTGTACTTGCTGGGAACAGACGCTAGTGCGATTTGCACTGTGTATGGCAATAAGAGCACAATAGTGACTTTCCTCACCAGAAAACATCTCTTGCTCGTAGGACGTGAAACTGCATGTGATTCAACTCCATTTAGGACTGGGAAACAAACGCTAGCTTGCCTTACAAAAAACACACTCTGCTTTTGAGAAAAGAGCACTCTTCTCCTCTACTGTGTTTTCTATGGGGTCCGAACAGTGAGCTTGCTCAGAACAAAAGAACTGTGCTTCCTACACACACGGCCATATCTACTTCAATTCTGCTTAGGAACCTGACAAGAACAGTAGATCGTCTTCAGTCCAATACACTGTACTTGCTGCGATCAGACGCCAGTGCTGTTTGTCCTGTGTATGGCAATGGCAGCGCAATAGTGACTCTTCTTACCAGAAAACAACTCTTGCTCGTAGGACCAGAAACTGCATGGGTTTCAACTCCATTTAGGACTGCGAAACAAACGCTAGCTCGCCTTATAAGAAACACACTCTGCTTTAGAGAAAAGAGCACTCTTCTACTCTACTGTGTTTCCTATAGGGTCCAAACAGTGAGCTTGCTCAGAACAAAAGAACTGTGCTTCCTACACACACGGATAATATCTAGTTCAACTCTGCATAGGAAACTGACAAGAACAGTAGCACCTATTCAGTGCAATACACTGTACTTGCTGGGAACAGACGAGAGTGCTATTTGCACTGTGTATGGCAATGGGAGCACAATGTGACTTTCCTTACCAGAAAACAACTCTTGTTCGTAGGACCAAAAACTGCATGGGATTCAACTCCATTTAGGACTAGGAAACAAACGCTAGCTCGCCTTACAAGAAACACAATCTGCTTTAGATAAAAGAGCACTCATCTACTCTACTGTGTTTCCTATAGGGCCAGAAGAGTGAGCTTGCTCAGAACATAAGAACGGTGCTTCCTACACACACAGGCCATATCTAGTTCAACTCGGCTTAGGAAACTGACAAGAACAGTAGCTCCTCTTCAGTCCGATACACTGTAATTCCTGGGAACAGACGCGAGTGCTATTTGTACTGTGTATGGCAATGGGAGCGCAATAGTGACTTTCCTTACCAGAAAACAACTCTAGCTCGTAGGACCAGAAACTGAATGTGATTCAACTCCATTTAGGACTGGGAAACAAACGCTAGCTCGCCTTACAAGAAACACACTCTGCTTTTGAGAAAAGAGCACTCTTCTACTCTACTGTGTTTCCTATGGGGTCCGAACAGTGAGCTTGCTCAGAACAAAAGAACTGTGCTTCCTACACACCCGTCCATATCTAGTTCAATTCTTCTTAGGAACCTGACAAAAACAGTAGATCCTATTCAGTCCAATACACTGTACTTGCTGGGAACAGACGCATGTGCTATTGGTCCTGTGTATGGCAATGGCAGCGCAATAGTGTCTCTTCTTACCAGAAAACAACTCTGGCTCGTAGGACCAGAAACTGCATGTGATTCCACTCCTTTTAGGACTGGGAAACAAACGCTACCTCGCCTTACAAGAAACACACTCTGCTTTAGAGAAAAGAGCACTCTTCTACTCTACTGTGTTTCCTATAGGGCCAGAACAGTGAGCTTGCTCAGAACATAAGAACTGTGCTTCCTACACACACAGGCCATATCTAGTTCAACTCGGCTTAGGAAACTTATAAGAACAGTAGCTCCTCTTCAGTCCGATACACTGTAATTCCTGGGAACAGACGCGAGTGCTATTTGTACTGTGTATGGCAATGGGAGCGCAATAGTGACTTTCCTTACCAGAAAATAACTCTAGCTCGTAGGACCAGAAACTGAATGTGATTCAACTCCATTTAGGACTGGGAAACAAACACTAGCTCGCCTTACAAGAAATACACTCTGCTTTAGAGAAAAGAGCACTCTTCTACTCTACTGTGTTTCCTAGAGGGCCAGAACAGTGAGCTTGCTCAGAACATAATAACTGTGCTTCCTAGACACACGGGACATATCTAGTTCAACTCTGCTTAGGAAACTGACAAGAACAGTAGCTCCTCTTCAGTCCAATACACTGTACTTGCTGGGAACAGACGCGAGTGCTATATGCACTGTGTATGGCAATGAGAACGCAATAGTGACTTTCCTTACCAGAAAACAACTCTTGCTCGTAGGACCACAAACTGCATGTGATTAAACAACATTTAGGACTGGGAAACAAATGCTAGCTCGCCTTACAAAAACACACTGCTTTTGCGAAAAGAGCACTCTTCTACTCTACTGTGTTTCCTATAGGGCCAGAACAGTGAGCTTGCTCAGATCAAATGAACTGTGCTTCCTAGACACACGGGCCATATCTAGTTCAACTCTGCTTAGGAAACTGACAAGAACAGTAGCTCCTCTTCAGTCCAATACACTGTAATTTCTGGGAACAGACGGGAGTGCTATTTGCACTGTGTATGGCAATGGGAGCGCAAAAATGACTTTCCTTACCAGAAAACAACTCTTGCTCGTAGGACCAGAAACTGCATGTGATTCAACTCCATTTAGGACTGGGAAACAAACGGTAGCTCACCTTACAAGAAACACACTCTGCTTTTGAGAAAAGAGCACTCTTCTATTCTACTGTGTATCCTATCGGGTCCGAACAGTGAGCTTGCTCAGAACAAAAGAACTGTGCTTCCTACACACATGGACCATATCTAATTCAACTCTGCTTAGGAAACTGACAAGAACAGTAGCTCCTCTTCAGTCCGATACACTGTAATTCCTGGGAACAGACGCGAGTGCTATTTGCACTGTGTATGGCAATAAGAGCGCAATAGTGACTTTCCTTACCAGAAAACATCTCTTGCTCGTAGGACGTGAAACTGCATGTGATTCAACTCCATTTAGGACTGGGAAACAAACGCTAGCTTGCCTTACAAAAAAAAACACTCTGCTTTTGAGAAAAGAGCACTCTTCTCCTCTACTGTGTTTCCTATGGGGTCCATACAGTGAGCTTGCTCAGAACAAAAGAACTGTGCTTCCTACACACGGCCATATCTAGTTCATTTCTGCTTAGGAACCTGACAAGAACAGTAGATCCTCTTCAGTCCAATACACTGTACTTGCTGCGATCAGACGCCAGTGCTATTTGTCCTGTGTATGGCAATGGCAGCGCAATAGTGACTCTTCTTACCAGAAAACAACTCTTGCTCGTAGGACCAGAAACTGCATGGGTTTCAACTCCATTTAGGACTGCGAAACAAACGCTAGCTCGCCTTACAAGAAACACACTCTGCTTTTGAGAAAAGAGCACTCTTCTATTCTACTGTGTTTCCTATGGGGTCCGAACAGTGAGCTTGCTCAGAACAAAGGAACTGTGCTTCCTACACACATGAACCATATCTAGTTCAACTCTGCTTAGGAAACTGACAAGAACAGTAGCTCCTCTTCAGTCCAATACACTGTACTTGCTGGGAACAGACGCTAGTGCGATTTGCACTGTGTATGGCAATAAGAGCACAATAGTGACTTTCCTCACCAGAAAACATCTCTTGCTCGTAGGACCAGAAACTGCATGTGATTCAACTCCATTTAGGACTGGGAAACAAACGCTAGCTTGCCTTACAAAAAACACACTCTGCTTTTGAGAAAAGAGCACTCTTCTCCCCTACTGTGTTTCCTATGGGGTCCGAACAGTGAGCTTGCTCAGAACAAAAGAACTGTGCTTCCTACACAAACGGCCATATCTAGTTCAATTCTGCTTAGGAACCTGACAAGAACAGTAGATCCTCTTCAGTCCAATACACTGTACTTGCTGCGATCAGACGCCAGTGCTGTTTGTCCTGTGTATGGCAATGGCAGCGCAATAGTGACTCTTCTTACCAGAAAACAACTCTTGCTCGTAGTACCAGAAATTGCATGGGTTTCAACTCCATTTATGACTGCGAAACAAACGCAAGCTCGCCTTATAAGAAACACACTCTGCTTTAGAGAAAAGAGCACTCTTCTACTCTACTGTGTTTCCTATAGGGTCCAAACAGTGAGCTTGCTCAGAACAAAAGAACTGTGCTTCCTACACACACTGATAATATCTAGTTCAACTCTGCATAGGAAACTGACAAGAACAGTAGCACCTATTCAGTGCAATACACTGTACTTGCTGGGAACAGACGAGAGTGCTATTTGCACTGTGTATGGCAATGGGAGCACAATGTTTCTTTCCTTACCAGAAAACAACTCTTGTTCGTAGGACCAAAAACTGCATGGGATTCAACTCCATTTAGGACTAGGAAACAAACGCTAGCTCGCCTTACAAGAAACACAATCTGCTTTAGATAAAAGAGCACTCATCTACTCTACTGTGTTTCCTATAGGGCCAGAACAGTGAGCTTGCTCAGAACATAAGAACTGTGCTTCCTACACACACAGGCCATATCTAGTTCAACTCGGCTTAGGAAACTGACAAGAACAGTAGCTCCTCTTCAGTCCGATACACTGTAATTCCTGGGAACAGACGCGAGTGCTATTTGTACTGTGTATGGCAATGGGAGCGCAATAGTGACTTTCCTTACCAGAAAATAACTCTAGCTCGTAGGACCAGAAACTGAATGTGATTCAACTCCATTTAGGACTGGGAAACAAACACTAGCTCGCCTTACAAGAAATACACTCTGCTTTAGAGAAAAGAGCACTCTTCTACTCTACTGTGTTTCCTAGAGGGCCAGAACAGTGAGCTTGCTCAGAACATAATAACTGTGCTTCCTAGACACACGGGACATATCTAGTTCAACTCTGCTTAGGAAACTGACAAGAACAGTAGCTCCTCTTCAGTCCAATACACTGTACTTGCTGGGAACAGACGCGAGTGCTATTTGCACTGTGTATGGCAATGAGAACGCAATAGTGACTTTCCTTACCAGAAAACAACTCTTGCTCGTAGGACCACAAACTGCATGTGATTAAACAACATTTAGGACTGGGAAACAAATGCTAGCTCGCCTTACAAAAACACACTGCTTTTGCGAAAAGAGCACTCTTCTACTCTACTGTGTTTCCTATAGGGCCAGAACACTGAGCTTGCTCAGATCAAATGAACTGTGCTTCCTAGACACACGGGCCATATCTAGTTCAACTCTGCTTAGGAAACTGACAAGAACAGTAGCTCCTCTTCAGTCCAATACACTGTAATTTCAGGGAACAGACGGGAGTGCTATTTGCACTGTGTATGGCAATGGGAGCGCAAAAATGACTTTCCTTACCAGAAAACAACTCTTGCTCGTAGGACCAGAAACTGCATGTGATTCAACTCCATTTAGGACTGGGAAACAAACGCTAGCTAGCCTTACAAGAAACACACTCTGCTTTTGAGAAAAGAGCACTCTTCTATTCTACTGTGTATCCTATCGGGTCCGAACAGTGAGCTTGCTCAGAACAAAAGAACTGTACTTCCTACACACATGGACCATATCTAGTTCAACTCTGCTTAGGAAACTGACAAGAACAGTAGCTCCTCTTCAGTCCGATACACTGTAATTCCTGGGAACAGACGCGAGTGCTATTTGTACTGTGTATGGCAATGGGAGCGCAATAGTGACTTTCCTTACCAGAAAATAACTCTAGCTCGTAGGACCAGAAACTGAATGTGATTCAACTCCATTTAGGACTGGGAAACAAACACTAGCTCGCCTTACAAGAAATACACTCTGCTTTAGAGAAAAGAGCACTCTTCTACTCTACTGTGTTTCCTAGAGGGCCAGAACAGTGAGCTTGCTCAGAACATAATAACTGTGCTTCCTAGACACACGGGACATATCTAGTTCAACTCTGCTTAGGAAACTGACAAGAACAGTAGCTCCTCTTCAGTCCAATACACTGTACTTGCTGGGAACAGACGCGAGTGCTATGTGCACTGTGTATGGCAATGAGAACGCAATAGTGACTTTCCTTACCAGAAAACAACTCTTGCTCGTAGGACCACAAACTGCATGTGATTAAACAACATTTAGGACTGGGAAACAAATGCTAGCTCGCCTTACAAAAACACACTGCTTTTGCGAAAAGAGCACTCTTCTACTCTACTGTGTTTCGTATAGGGCCAGAACAGTGAGCTTGCTCAGATCAAATGAACTGTGCTTCCTAGACACACGGGCCATATCTAGTTCAACTCTGCTTAGGAACCTGACAAGAACAGTAGATCCTCTTCAGTCCAATACACTGTACTTGCTGCGATCAGACGCCAGTGCTATTTGTCCTGTGTATGGCAATGGCAGCGCAATAGTGACTCTTCTTACCAGAAAACAACTCTTGCTCGTAGGACCAGAAACTGCATGGGTTTCAACTCCATTTAGGACTGCGAAACAAACGCTAGCTCGCCTTACAAGAAACACACTCTGCTTTTGAGAAAAGAGCACTCTTCTATTCTACTGTGTTTCCTATGGGGTCCGAACAGTGAGCTTGCTCAGAACAAAGGAACTGTGCTTCCTACACACATGAACCATATCTAGTTCAACTCTGCTTAGGAAACTGACAAGAACAGTACCTCCTCTTCAGTCCAATACACTGTACTTGCTGGGAACAGACGCTAGTGCGATTTGCACTGTGTATGGCAATGGGAGCACAATGTGACTTTCCTTACCAGAAAACAACTCTTGTTCATAGGATCAGAAACTGCATGTGATTCAACTCCATTTAGGACTAGGAAACAAACGCTAGCTCGCCTTACAAGAAACACCCTCTGCTTTAGATAAAAGAGCACTCATCTACTCTACTGTGTTTCCTATAGGGCCAGAACAGTGAGCTTGCTCAGAACATAAGAACTGTGCTTCCTACACACACGGGCCATATCTAGTTCAACTCTGCTTAGGAAACTGACAAGAACAGTAGCTCTTCTTCAGTCCGATACACTGTAATTCCTGGGAACACACGCGAGTGCTATTTGTACTGTGTATGGCAATTGGAGCGCAATAGTGACTTTCCTTACCAGAAAACAACTCTTGCTCGTAGGACCAGAAACTGCATGTGATTCAACTCCATTTAGGACTGGGAAACAAACGCTAGCTCGCCTTACAAGAAACACACTCTGCTTTTGAGAAAAGAGCACTCTTCTATTCTACTGTGTTTCCTATGGGGTCCGAACAGTGAGCTTGCTCAGAACAAAAGAACTGTGCTTCCTACACACATGAACCATATATAGTTCAACTCTGCTTAGGAAACTGACAAGAACAGTAGCTCCTCTTCAGTCCAATACACTGTACTTGCTGGGAACAGACGCTAGTGCGATTTGCACTGTGTATGGCAATAAGAGCACAATAGTGACTTTCCTCACCAGAAAACATCTCTTGCTCGTAGGACGTGAAACTTCATGTGATTCAACTCCATTTAGGACTGGGAAACAAACACTAGCTTGCCTTACAAAAAACACACTCTGCTTTTGAGAAAAGAGCACTCTTCTCCTCTACTGTGTTTTCTATGGGGTCCGAACAGTGAGCTTGCTCAGAACAAAAGAACTGTGCTTCCTACACACACGGCCATATCTACTTCAATTCTGCTTAGGAACCTGACAAGAACAGTAGATCGTCTTCAGTCCAATACACTGTACTTGCTGCGATCAGACGCCAGTGCTGTTTGTCCTGTGTATGGCAATGGCAGCGCAATAGTGACTCTTCTTACCAGAAAACAACTCTTGCTCGTAGTACCAGAAACTGCATGGGTTTCAACTCCATTTAGGACTGCGAAACAAACGCTAGCTCGCCTTATAAGAAACACACTCTGCTTTAGAGAAAAGAGCACTCTTCTACTCTACTGTGTTTCCTATAGGGTCCAAACAGTGAGCTTGCTCAGAACAAAAGAACTGTGCTTCCTACACACACGGATAATATCTAGTTCAACTCTGCATAGGAAACTGACAAGAACAGTAGCACCTATTCAGTGCAATACACTGTAATTTCTGGGAACAGACGGGAGAGCTATTTGCACTGTGTATGGCAATGGGAGCGCAAAAATGACTTTCCTTACCAGAAAACAACTCTTGCTCGTAGGACCAGAAACTGCATGTGATTCAACTCCATTTAGGACTGGGAAACAAACGCTAGCTCGCCTTACAAGAAACACACTCTGCTTTTGAGAAAAGAGCACTCTTCTATTCTACTGTGTATCCTATCGGGTCCGAACAGTGAGCTTGCTCAGAACAAAAGAACTGTGCTTCCTACACACATGGACCATATCTAGTTCAACTCTGCTTAGGAAACTGACAAGAACAGTAGCTCCTCTTCAGTCCGATACACTGTAATTCCTGGGAACAGACGCGAGTGCTATTTGCACTGTGTATGGCAATAAGAGCGCAGTAGTGACTTTCCTTACCAGAAAACATCTCTTGCTCGTAGGACATGAAACTGCATGTGATTCAACTCCATTTAGGACTGGGAAACAAACGCTAGCTTGCCTTACAAAAAAAACACTCTGCTTTTGAGAAAAGAGCACTCTTCTCCTCTACTGTGTTTCCTATGGGGTCCATACAGTGAGCTTGCTCAGAACAAAAGAACTGTGCTTCCTACACACGGCCATATCTAGTTCATTTCTGCTTAGGAACCTGACAAGAACAGTAGATCCTCTTCAGTCCAATACACTGTACTTGCTGCGATCAGACGCCAGTGCTATTTGTCCTGTGTATGGCAATGGCAGCGCAATAGTGACTCTTCTTACCAGAAAACAACTCTTGCTCGTAGGACCAGAAACTGCATGGGTTTCAACTCCATTTAGGACTGCGAAACAAACGCTAGCTCGCCTTACAAGAAACACACTCTGCTTTTGAGAAAAGAGCACTCTTCTATTCTACTGTGTTTCCTATGGGGTCCGAACAGTGAGCTTGCAAAGAACAAAGGAACTGTGCTTCCTACACACATGAACCATATCTAGTTCAACTCTGCTTAGGAAACTGACAAGAACAGTAGCTCCTCTTCAGTCCAATACACTGTACTTGCTGGGAACAGACGCTAGTGCGATTTGCACTGTGTATGGCAATAAGAGCACAATAGTGACTTTCCTCACCAGAAAACATCTCTTGCTCGTAGGACCAGAAACTGCATGTGATTCAACTCCATTTAGGACTGGGAAACAAACGCTAGCTTGCCTTACCAAAAACCCACTCTGCTTTTGAGAAAAGAGCACTCTTCTCCCCTACTGTGTTTCCTATGGGGTCCGAACAGTGAGCTTGCTCAGAACAAAAGAACTGTGCTTCCTACACAAACGGCCATATCTAGTTCAATTCTGCTTAGGAACCTGACAAGAACAGTAGATCCTCTTCAGTCCAATACACTGTACTTGCTGCGATCAGACGCCAGTGCTGTTTGTCCTGTGTATGGCAATGGCAGCGCAATAGTGACTCTTCTTACCAGAAAACAACTCTTGCTCGTAGTACCAGAAATTGCATGGGTTTCAACTCCATTTAGGACTGCGAAACAAACGCAAGCTCGCCTTATAAGAAACACACTCTGCTTTAGAGAAAAGAGCACTCTTCTACTCTACTGTGTTTCCTATAGGGTCCAAACAGTGAGCTTGCTCAGAACAAAAGAACTGTGCTTCCTACACACACTGATAATATCTAGTTCAACTCTGCATAGGAAACTGACAAGAACAGTAGCACCTATTCAGTGCAATACACTGTACTTGCTGGGAACAGACGAGAGTGCTATTTGCACTGTGTATGGCAATGGGAGCACAATGTTTCTTTCCTTACCAGAAAACAACTCTTGTTCGTAGGACCAAAAACTGCATGGGATTCAACTCCATTTAGGACTAGGAAACAAACGCTAGCTCGCCTTACAAGAAACACAATCTGCTTTAGATAAAAGAGCACTCATCTACTCTACTGTGTTTCCTATAGGGCCAGAACAGTGAGCTTGCTCAGAACATAAGAACTGTGCTTCCTACACACACAGGCCATATCTAGTTCAACTCGGCTTAGGAAACTGACAAGAACAGTAGCTCCTCTTCAGTCCGATACACTGTAATTCCTGGGAACAGACGCGAGTGCTATTTGTACTGTGTATGGCAATGGGAGCGCAATAGTGACTTTCCTTACCAGAAAATAACTCTAGCTCGTAGGACCACAAACTGAATGTGATTCAACTCCATTTAGGACTGGGAAACAAACACTAGCTCGCCTTACAAGAAATACACTCTGCTTTAGAGAAAAGAGCACTCTTCTACTCTACTGTGTTTCCTAGAGGGCCAGAACAGTGAGCTTGCTCAGAACAAAATAACTGTGCTTCCTAGACACACGGGACATATCTAGTTCAACTCTGCTTAGGAAACTGACAAGAACAGTAGCTCCTCTTCAGTCCAATACACTGTACTTGCTGGGAACAGACGCGAGTGCTATTTGCACTGTGTATGGCAATGAGAACGCAATAGTGACTTTCCTTACCAGAAAACAACTCTTGCTCGTAGGACCACAAACTGCATGTGATTAAACAACATTTAGGACTGGGAAACAAATGCTAGCTCGCCTTACAAAAACACACTGCTTTTGCGAAAAGAGCACTCTTCTACTCTACTGTGTTTCCTATAGGGCCAGAACAGTGAGCTTGCTCAGATCAAATGAACTGTGCTTCCTAGACACACGGGCCATATCTAGTTCAACTCTGCTTAGGAAACTGACAACAACAGTAGCTCCTCTTCAGTCCAATACACTGTAATTTCTGGGAACAGACGGGAGTGCTATTTGCACTGTGTATGGCAATGGGAGCGCAAAAATGACTTTCCTTACCAGAAAACAACTCTTGCTCGTAGGACCAGAAACTGCATGTGATTCAACTCCATTTAGGACTGGGAAACAAACGCTAGCTCGCCTTACAAGAAACACACTCTGCTTTTGAGAAAAGAGCACTCTTCTATTCTACTGTGTATCCTATCGGGTCCGAACAGTGAGCTTGCTCAGAACAAAAGAACTGTGCTTCCTACACACATGGACCATATCTAGTTCAACTCTGCTTAGGAAACTGACAAGAACAGTAGCTCCTCTTCAGTCCGATACACTGTAATTCCTGGGAACAGACGCGAGTGCTATTTGCACTGTGTATGGCAATAAGAGCGCAATAGTGACTTTCCTTACCAGAAAACATCTCTTGCTCGTAGGACGTGAAACTGCATGTGATTCAACTCCATTTAGGACTGGGAAACAAACGCTAGCTTGCCTTACAAAGAAAACACTCTGCTTTTGAGAAAAGAGCACTCTTCTCCTCTACTGTGTTTCCTATGGGGTCCGAACAGTGAGCTTGCTCAGAACAAAAGAACTGTGCTTCCTACACACGGCCATATCTAGTTCATTTCTGCTTAGGAACCTGACAAGAACAGTAGATCCTCTTCAGTCCAATACACTGTACTTGCTGCGATCAGACGCCATTGCTATTTGTCCTGTGTATGGCAATGGCAGCGCAATAGTGACTCTTCTTACCAGAAAACAACTCTTGCTCGTAGGACCAGAAACTGCATGGGTTTCAACTCCATTTAGGACTGCGAAACAAACGCTAGCTCGCCTTACAAGAAACACACTCTGCTTTTGAGAAAAGAGCACTCTTCTATTCTACTGTGTTTCCTATGGGGTCCGAACAGTGAGCTTGCTCAGAACAAAGGAACTGTGCTTCCTACACACATGAACCATATCTAGTTCAACTCTGCTTAGGAAACTGACAAGAACAGTAGCTCCTCTTCAGTCCAATACACTGTACTTGCTGGGAACAGACGCTAGAGCGATTTGCACTGTGTATGGCAATGGGAGCACAATGTGACTTTCCTTACCAGAAAACAACTCTTGTTCGTAGGACCAGAAACTGCATGTGATTCAACTCCATTTAGGACTAGGAAACAAACGCTAGCTCGCCTTACAAGAAACACCCTCTGCTTTAGATAAAAGAGCACTCATCTACTCTACTGTGTTTCCTATAGGGCCAGAACAGTGAGCTTGCTCAGAACATAAGAACTGTGCTTCCTATACACACGGGCCATATCTAGTTCAACTCTGCTTAGGAAACTGACAAGAACAGTAGCTCCTCTTCAGTCCGATACACTGTAATTCCTGGGAACAGACGCGAGTGCTATTTGTACTGTGTATGGCAATTGGAGCGCAATAGTGACTTTCCTTACCAGAAAACAACTCTTGCTCGTAGGACCAGAAACTGCATGTGATTCAACTCCATTTAGGACTGGGAAACAAACGCTAGCTCGCCTTACAAGAAACACACTCTGCTTTTGAGAAAAGAGCACTCTTCTATTCTACTGTGTTTCCTATGGGGTCCGAACAGTGAGCTTGCTCAGAACAAAAGAACTGTGCTTCCTACACACATGAACCATATATAGTTCAACTCTGCTTAGGAAACTGACAAGAACAGTAGCTCCTCTTCAGTCCAATACACTGTACTTGCTGGGAACAGACGCTAGTGCGATTTGCACTGTGTATGGCAATAAGAGCACAATAGTGACTTTCCTTACCAGAAAACATCTTTTGCTCGTAGGACGTGAAACTGCATGTGATTCAACTCCATTTAGGACTGGGAAACAAACGCTAGCTTGCCTTACAAAAAACACACTCTGCTTTTGAGAAAAGAGCACTCTTCTCCTCTACTGTGTTTTCTATGGGGTCCGAACAGTGAGCTTGCTCAGAACAAAAGAACTGTGCTTCCTACACACACGGCCATATCTACTTCAATTCTGCTTAGGAACCTGACAAGAACAGTAGATAGTCTTCAGTCCAATACACTGTACTTGCTGCGATCAGACGCCAGTGCTGTTTGTCCTGTGTATGGCAATGGCAGCGCAATAGTGACTCTTCTTACCATAAAACAACTCTTGCTCGTAGTACCAGAAACTGCATGGGTTTCAACTCCATTTAGGACTGCGAAACAAACGCTAGCTCGCCTTATAAGAAACACACTCTGCTTTAGAGAAAAGAGCACTCTTCTACTCTACTGTGTTTCCTATAGGGTCCAAACAGTGAGCTTGCTCAGAACAAAAGAACTGTGCTTCCTACACACACGGATAATATCTAGTTCAACTCTGCATAGGAAACTGACAAGAACAGTAGCACCTATTCAGTGCAATACACTGTACTTGCTGGGAACAGACGAGAGTGCTATTTGCACTGTGTATGGCAATGGGAGCACAATGTGACTTTCCTTACCAGAAAACAACTCTTGTTCGTAGGACCAAAAACTGCATGGGATTCAACTCCATTTAGGACTAGGAAACAAACGCTAGCTCGCCTTACAAGAAACACAATCTGCTTTAGATAAAAGAGCACTCATCTACTCTACTGTGTTTCCTATAGGGCCAGAACAGTGAGCTTGCTCAGAACATAAGAACTGTGCTTCCTACACACACAGGCCATATCTAGTTCAACTCGGCTTAGGAAACTGACAAGAACAGTAGCTCCTCTTCAGTCCGATACACTGTAATTCCTGGGAACAGACGCGAGTGCTATTTGTACTGTGTATGGCAATGGGAGCGCAATAGTGACTTTCCTTACCAGAAAACAACTCTAGCTCGTAGGACCAGAAACTGAATGTGATTCAACTCCATTTAGGACTGGGAAACAAACGCTAGCTCGCCTTACAAGAAACACACTCTGCTTTTGAGAAAAGAGCACTCTTCTACTCTACTGTGTTTCCTATGGGGTCCGAACAGTGAGCTTGCTCAGAACAAAAGAACTGTGCTTCCTACACACCTGTCCATATCTAGTTCAATTCTTCTTAGGAACCTGACAAAAACAGTAGATCCTATTCAGTCCAATACACTGTACTTGCTGGGAACAGACGCATGTGCTATTGGTCCTGTGTATGGCAATGGCAGCGCAATAGTGTGTCTTCTTACCAGAAAACAACTCTGGCTCGTAGGACCAGAAACTGCATATGATTCCACTCCTTTTAGGACTGGGAAACAAACGCTACCTCGCCTTACAAGAAACACACTCTGCTTTAGAGAAAAGAGCACTCTTCTACTCTACTGTGTTTAATATGGGGTCCAAACAGTGAGATTGCTCAGAACAAAAGAACTGTGCTTCCTACACACATGGACCATATCTAGTTCAGCTCTGCTTAGGAAACTGACAAGAACAGTTGCTCCTCTTCAGTCCAATACACTGTACTTGCTGGGAACAGACGCGAGTGCTATTTGCACTGTGTATGGCAATGAGAACGCAATAGTGACTTTTCTTACCAGAAAACAACTCTTGCTCGTAGGACCACAAACTGCATGTAATTCAACGCCATTTAGGAATGGGAAACAAATGCTAGCTCGCCTTACAAAAACACACTCTGCTCCTGCGAAAAGAGCACTCTTCTACTCTACTGTGTTTCCTATAGGGCCAGAACAGTGAGCTTGCTCAGATCAAATGAACTGTGCTTCCTAGACACACGGGCCATATCTAGTTCAACTCTGCTTAGGAAACTGACAAGAACAGTAGCTCCTCTTCAGTCCAATACACTGTAATTTCTGGGAACAGACGGGAGTGCTATTTGCACTGTGTATGGCAATGGGAGCGCAAAAATGACTTTCCTTACCAGAAAACAACTCTTGCTCGTGGGACCAGAAACTGCATGTGATTCAACTCCATTTAGGACTGGGAAACAAACGCTAGCTCGCCTTACAAGAAACACACTCTGCTTTTGAGAAAAGAGCACTCTTTTATTCTACTGTGTATCCTATCGGGTCCGAACAGTGAGCTTGCTCAGAACAAAAGAACTGTGCTTCCTACACACATGGACCATATCTAGTTCAACTCTGCTTAGGAAACTGACAAGAACAGTAGCTCCTCTTCAGTCCGATACACTGTAATTCCTGGGAACAGACGCGAGTGCTATTTGCACTGTGTATGGCAATAAGAGCGCAATAGTGACTTTCCTTACCAGAAAACATCTCTTGCTCGTAGGACATGAAACTGCATGTGATTCAACTCCATTTAGGACTGGGAAACAAACGCTAGCTTGCCTTACAAAAAAAACACTCTGCTTTTGAGAAAAGAGCACTCTTCTCCTCTACTGTGTTTCCTATGGGGTCCATACAGTGAGCTTGCTCAGAACAAAAGAACTGTGCTTCCTACACACGGCCATATCTAGTTCATTTCTGCTTAGGAACCTGACAAGAACAGTAGATCCTCTTCAGTCCAATACACTGTACTTGCTGCGATCAGACGCCAGTGCTATTTGTCCTGTGTATGGCAATGGCAGCGCAATAGTGACTCTTCTTACCAGAAAACAACTCTTGCTCGTAGGACCAGAAACTGCATGGGTTTCAACTCCATTTAGGACTGCGAAACAAACGCTAGCTCGCCTTACAAGAAACACACTCTGCTTTTGAGAAAAGAGCACTCTTCTATTCTACTGTGTTTCCTATGGGGTCCGAACAGTGAGCTTGCTCAGAACAAAGGAACTGTGCTTCCTACACACATGAACCATATCTAGTTCAACTCTGCTTAGGAAACTGACAAGAACAGTAGCTCCTCTTCAGTCCAATACACTGTACTTGCTGGGAACAGACGCTAGAGCGATTTGCACTGTGTATGGCAATGGGAGCACAATGTGACTTTCCTTACCAGAAAACAACTCTTGTTCGTAGGACCAGAAACTGCATGTGATTCAACTCCATTTAGGACTAGGAAACAAACGCTAGCTCGCCTTACAAGAAACACCCTCTGCTTTAGATAAAAGAGCACTCATCTACTCTACTGTGTTTCCTATAGGGCCAGAACAGTGAGCTTGCTCAGAACATAAGAACTGTGCTTCCTACACACACGGGCCATATCTAGTTCAACTCTGCTTAGGAAACTGACAAGAACAGTAGCTCCTCTTCAGTCCGATACACTGTAATTCCTGGGAACAGACGCGAGTGCTATTTGTACTGTGTATGGCAATTGGAGCGCAATAGTGACTTTCCTTACCAGAAAACAACTCTTGCTCGTAGGACCAGAAACTGCATGTGATTCAACTCCATTTAGGACTGGGAAACAAACGCTAGCTCGCCTTACAAGAAACACACTCTGCTTTTGAGAAAAGAGCACTCTTCTATTCTACTGTGTTTCCTATGGGGTCCGAACAGTGAGCTTGCTCAGAACAAAAGAACTGTGCTTCCTACACACATGAACCATATATAGTTCAACTCTGCTTAGGAAACTGACAAGAACAGTAGCTCCTCTTCAGTCCAATACACTGTACTTGCTGGGAACAGACGCTAGTGCGATTTGCACTGTGTATGGCAATAAGAGCACAATAGTGACTTTCCTTACCAGAAAACATCTTTTGCTCGTAGGACGTGAAACTGCATGTGATTCAACTCCATTTAGGACTGGGAAACAAACGCTAGCTTGCCTTACAAAAAACACACTCTGCTTTTGAGAAAAGAGCACTCTTCTCCTCTACTGTGTTTTCTATGGGGTCCGAACAGTGAGCTTGCTCAGAACAAAAGAACTGTGCTTCCTACACACACGGCCATATCTACTTCAATTCTGCTTAGGAACCTGACAAGAACAGTAGATCGTCTTCAGTCCAATACACTGTACTTGCTGCGATCAGACGCCAGTGCTGTTTGTCCTGTGTATGGCAATGGCAGCGCAATAGTGACTCTTCTTACCATAAAACAACTCTTGCTCGTAGTACCAGAAACTGCATGGGTTTCAACTCCATTTAGGACTGCGAAACAAACGCTAGCTCGCCTTATAAGAAACACACTCTGCTTTAGAGAAAAGAGCACTCTTCTACTCTACTGTGTTTCCTATAGGGTCCAAACAGTGAGCTTGCTCAGAACAAAAGAACTGTGCTTCCTACACACACGGATAATATCTAGTTCAACTCTGCATAGGAAACTGACAAGAACAGTAGCACCTATTCAGTGCAATACACTGTACTTGCTGGGAACAGACGAGAGTGCTATTTGCACTGTGTATGGCAATGGGAGCACAATGTGACTTTCCTTACCAGAAAACAACTCTTGTTCGTAGGACCAAAAACTGCATGGGATTCAACTCCATTTAGGACTAGGAAACAAACGCTAGCTCGCCTTACAAGAAACACAATCTGCTTTAGATAAAAGAGCACTCATCTACTCTACTGTGTTTCCTATAGGGCCAGAACAGTGAGCTTGCTCAGAACATAAGAACTGTGCTTCCTACACACACAGGCCATATCTAGTTCAACTCGGCTTAGGAAACTGACAAGAACAGTAGCTCCTCTTCAGTCCGATACACTGTAATTCCTGGGAACAGACGCGAGTGCTATTTGTACTGTGTATGGCAATGGGAGCGCAATAGTGACTTTCCTTACCAGAAAATAACTCTAGCTCGTAGGACCAGAAACTGAATGTGATTCAACTCCATTTAGGACTGGGAAACAAACACTAGCTCGCCTTACAAGAAATACACTCTGCTTTAGAGAAAAGAGCACTCTTCTACTCTACTGTGTTTCCTAGAGGGCCAGAACAGTGAGCTTGCTCAGAACAAAATAACTGTGCTTCCTAGACACACGGGACATATCTAGTTCAACTCTGCTTAGGAAACTGACAAGAACAGTAGCTCCTCTTCAGTCCAATACACTGTACTTGCTGGGAACAGACGCGAGTGCTATTTGCACTGTGTATGGCAATGAGAACGCAATAGTGACTTTCCTTACCAGAAAACAACTCTTGCTCGTAGGACCACAAACTGCATGTGATTAAACAACATTTAGGACTGGGAAACAAATGCTAGCTCGCCTTACAAAAACACACTGCTTTTGCGAAAAGAGCACTCTTCTACTCTACTGTGTTTCCTATAGGGCCAGAACAGTGAGCTTGCTCAGATCAAATGAACTGTGCTTCCTAGACACACGGCCATATCTAGTTCAACTCTGCTTAGGAAACTGACAACAACAGTAGCTCCTCTTCAGTCCAATACACTGTAATTTCTGGGAACAGACGGGAGTGCTATTTGCACTGTGTATGGCAATGGGAGCACAAAAATGACTTTCCTTACCAGAAAACAACTCTTGCTCGTAGGACCAGAAACTGCATGTGATTCAACTCCATTTAGGACTGGGAAACAAACGCTAGCTCGCCTTACAAGAAACACACTCTGCTTTTGAGAAAAGAGCACTCTTCTATTCTACTGTGTTTCCTATGGGGTCCGAACAGTGAGCTTGCTCAGAACAAAAGAACTGTGCTTCCTACACACATGAACCATATATAGTTCAACTCTGCTTAGGAAACTGACAAGAACAGTAGCTCCTCTTCAGTCCAATACACTGTACTTGCTGGGAACAGACGCTAGTGCGATTTGCACTGTGTATGGCAATAAGAGCACAATAGTGACTTTCCTTACCAGAAAACATCTTTTGCTCGTAGGACGTGAAACTGCATGTGATTCAACTCCATTTAGGACTGGGAAACAAACGCTAGCTTGCCTTACAAAAAACACACTCTGCTTTTGAGAAAAGAGCACTCTTCTCCTCTACTGTGTTTTCTATGGGGTCCGAACAGTGAGCTTGCTCAGAACAAAAGAACTGTGCTTCCTACACACACGGCCATATCTACTTCAATTCTGCTTAGGAACCTGACAAGAACAGTAGATCGTCTTCAGTCCAATACACTGTACTTGCTGCGATCAGACGCCAGTGCTGTTTGTCCTGTGTATGGCAATGGCAGCGCAATAGTGACTCTTCTTACCATAAAACAACTCTTGCTCGTAGTACCAGAAACTGCATGGGTTTCAACTCCATTTAGGACTGCGAAACAAACGCTAGCTCGCCTTATAAGAAACACACTCTGCTTTAGAGAAAAGAGCACTCTTCTACTCTACTGTGTTTCCTATAGGGTCCAAACAGTGAGCTTGCTCAGAACAAAAGAACTGTGCTTCCTACACACACGGATAATATCTAGTTCAACTCTGCATAGGAAACTGACAAGAACAGTAGCACCTATTCAGTGCAATACACTGTACTTGCTGGGAACAGACGAGAGTGCTATTTGCACTGTGTATGGCAATGGGAGCACAATGTGACTTTCCTTACCAGAAAACAACTCTTGTTCGTAGGACCAAAAACTGCATGGGATTCAACTCCATTTAGGACTAGGAAACAAACGCTAGCTCGCCTTACAAGAAACACAATCTGCTTTAGATAAAAGAGCACTCATCTACTCTACTGTGTTTCCTATAGGGCCAGAACAGTGAGCTTGCTCAGAACATAAGAACTGTGCTTCCTACACACACAGGCCATATCTAGTTCAACTCGGCTTAGGAAACTGACAAGAACAGTAGCTCCTCTTCAGTCCGATACACTGTAATTCCTGGGAACAGACGCGAGTGCTATTTGTACTGTGTATGGCAATGGGAGCGCAATAGTGACTTTCCTTACCAGAAAATAACTCTAGCTCGTAGGACCAGAAACTGAATGTGATTCAACTCCATTTAGGACTGGGAAACAAACACTAGCTCGCCTTACAAGAAATACACTCTGCTTTAGAGAAAAGAGCACTCTTCTACTCTACTGTGTTTCCTAGAGGGCCAGAACAGTGAGCTTGCTCAGAACAAAATAACTGTGCTTCCTAGACACACGGGACATATCTAGTTCAACTCTGCTTAGGAAACTGACAAGAACAGTAGCTCCTCTTCAGTCCAATACACTGTACTTGCTGGGAACAGACGCGAGTGCTATTTGCACTGTGTATGGCAATGAGAACGCAATAGTGACTTTCCTTACCAGAAAACAACTCTTGCTCGTAGGACCACAAACTGCATGTGATTAAACAACATTTAGGACTGGGAAACAAATGCTAGCTCGCCTTACAAAAACACACTGCTTTTGCGAAAAGAGCACTCTTCTACTCTACTGTGTTTCCTATAGGGCCAGAACAGTGAGCTTGCTCAGATCAAATGAACTGTGCTTCCTAGACACACGGCCATATCTAGTTCAACTCTGCTTAGGAAACTGACAACAACAGTAGCTCCTCTTCAGTCCAATACACTGTAATTTCTGGGAACAGACGGGAGTGCTATTTGCACTGTGTATGGCAATGGGAGCGCAAAAATGACTTTCCTTACCAGAAAACAACTCTTGCTTGTAGGACCAGAAACTGCATGTGATTCAACTCCATTTAGGACTGGGAAACAAACGCTAGCTCGCCTTACAAGAAACACACTCTGCTTTTGAGAAAAGAGCACTCTTCTATTCTACTGTGTATCCTATCGGGTCCGAACAGTGAGCTTGCTCAGAACAAAAGAACTGTGCTTCCTACACACATGGACCATATCTAGTTCAACTCTGCTTAGGAAACTGACAAGAACAGTAGCTCCTCTTCAGTCCGATACACTGTAATTCCTGGGAACAGACGCGAGTGCTATTTGCACTGTGTATGGCAATAAGAGCGCAATAGTGACTTTCCTTACCAGAAAACATCTCTTGCTCGTAGGACGTGAAACTGCATGTGATTCAACTCCTATTAGGACTGGGAAACAAACGCTAGCTTGCCTTACAAAGAAAACACTCTGCTTTTGAGAAAAGAGCACTCTTCTCCTCTACTGTGTTTCCTATGGGGTCCGAACAGTGAGCTTGCTCAGAACAAAAGAACTGTGCTTCCTACACACGGCCATATCTAGTTCATTTCTGCTTAGGAACCTGACAAGAACAGTAGATCCTCTTCAGTCCAATACACTGTACTTGCTGCGATCAGACGCCATTGCTATTTGTCCTGTGTATGGCAATGGCAGCACAATAGTGACTCTTCTTACCAGAAAACAACTCTTGCTCGTAGGACCAGAAACTGCATGGGTTTCAACTCCATTTAGGACTGCGAAACAAACGCTAGCTCGCCTTACAAGAAACACACTCTGCTTTTGAGAAAAGAGCACTCTTCTATTCTACTGTGTTTCCTATGGGGTCCGAACAGTGAGCTTGCTCAGAACAAAGGAACTGTGCTTCCTACACACATGAACCATATCTAGTTCAACTCTGCTTAGGAAACTGACAAGAACAGTAGCTCCTCTTCAGTCCAATACACTGTACTTGCTGGGAACAGACGCTAGAGCGATTTGCACTGTGTATGGCAATGGGAGCACAATGTGACTTTCCATACCAGAAAACAACTCTTGTTCGTAGGACCAGAAACTGCATGTGATTCAACTCCATTTAGGACTAGGAAACAAACGCTAGCTCGCCTTACAAGAAACACCCTCTGCTTTAGATAAAAGAGCACTCATCTACTCTACTGTGTTTCCTATAGGGCCAGAACAGTGAGCTTGCTCAGAACATAAGAACTGTGCTTCCTACACACACGGGCCATATCTAGTTCAACTCTGCTTAGGAAACTGACAAGAACAGTAGCTCCTCTTCAGTCCGATACACTGTAATTCCTGGGAACAGACGCGAGTGCTATTTGTACTGTGTATGGCAATTGGAGCGCAATAGTGACTTTCCTTACCAGAAAACAACTCTTGCTCGTAGGACCAGAAACTGCATGTGATTCAACTCCATTTAGGACTGGGAAACAAACGCTAGCTCGCCTTACAAGAAACACACTCTGCTTTTGAGAAAAGAGCACTCTTCTATTCTACTGTGTTTCCTATGGGGTCCGAACAGTGAGCTTGCTCAGAACAAAAGAACTGTGCTTCCTACACACATGAACCATATATAGTTCAACTCTGCTTAGGAAACTGACAAGAACAGTAGCTCCTCTTCAGTCCAATACACTGTACTTGCTGGGAACAGACGCTAGTGCGATTTGCACTGTGTATGGCAATAAGAGCACAATAGTGACTTTCCTTACCAGAAAACATCTTTTGCTCGTAGGACGTGAAACTGCATGTGATTCAACTCCATTTAGGACTGGGAAACAAACGCTAGCTTGCCTTACAAAAAACACACTCTGCTTTTGAGAAAAGAGCACTCTTCTCCTCTACTGTGTTTTCTATGGGGTCCGAACAGTGAGCTTGCTCAGAACAAAAGAACTGTGCTTCCTACACACACGGCCATATCTACTTCAATTCTGCTTAGGAACCTGACAAGAACAGTAGATCGTCTTCAGTCCAATACACTGTACTTGCTGCGATCAGACGCCAGTGCTGTTTGTCCTGTGTATGGCAATGGCAGCGCAATAGTGACTCTTCTTACCATAAAACAACTCTTGCTCGTAGTACCAGAAACTGCATGGGTTTCAACTCCATTTAGGACTGCGAAACAAACGCTAGCTCGCCTTATAAGAAACACACTCTGCTTTAGAGAAAAGAGCACTCTTCTACTCTACTGTGTTTCCTATAGGGTCCAAACAGTGAGCTTGCTCAGAACAAAAGAACTGTGCTTCCTACACACACGGATAATATCTAGTTCAACTCTGCATAGGAAACTGACAAGAACAGTAGCACCTATTCAGTGCAATACACTGTACTTGCTGGGAACAGACGAGAGTGCTATTTGCACTGTGTATGGCAATGGGAGCACAATGTGACTTTCCTTACCAGAAAACAACTCTTGTTCGTAGGACCAAAAACTGCATGGGATTCAACTCCATTTAGGACTAGGAAACAAACGCTAGCTCGCCTTACAAGAAACACAATCTGCTTTAGATAAAAGAGCACTCATCTACTCTACTGTGTTTCCTATAGGGCCAGAACAGTGAGCTTGCTCAGAACATAAGAACTGTGCTTCCTACACACACAGGCCATATCTAGTTCAACTCGGCTTAGGAAACTGACAAGAACAGTAGCTCCTCTTCAGTCCGATACACTGTAATTCCTGGGAACAGACGCGAGTGCTATTTGTACTGTGTATGGCAATGGGAGCGCAATAGTGACTTTCCTTACCAGAAAACAACTCTAGCTCGTAGGACCAGAAACTGAATGTGATTCAACTCCATTTAGGACTGGGAAACAAACGCTAGCTCTCCTTACAAGAAACACACTCTGCTTTTGAGAAAAGAGCACTCTTCTACTCTACTGTGTTTCCTATGGGGTCCGAACAGTGAGCTTGCTCAGAACAAAAGAACTGTGCTTCCTACACACCCGTCCATATCTAGTTCAATTCTTCTTAGGAACCTGACAAAAACAGTAGATCCTATTCAGTCCAATACACTGTACTTGCTGGGAACAGACGCATGTGCTATTGGTCCTGTGTATGGCAATGGCAGCGCAATAGTGTGTCTTCTTACCAGAAAACAACTCTGGCTCGTAGGACCAGAAACTGCATATGATTCCACTCCTTTTAGGACTGGGAAACAAACGCTACCTCGCCTTACAAGAAACACACTCTGCTTTAGAGAAAAGAGCACTCTTCTACTCTACTGTGTTTAATATGGGGTCCAAACAGTGAGATTGCTCAGAACAAAAGAACTGTGCTTCCTACACACATGGACCATATCTAGTTCAGCTCTGCTTAGGAAACTGACAAGAACAGTTGCTCCTCTTCAGTCCAATACACTGTACTTGCTGGGAACAGACGCGAGTGCTATTTGCACTGTGTATGGCAATGAGAACGCAATAGTGACTTTTCTTACCAGAAAACAACTCTTGCTCGTAGGACCACAAACTGCATGTAATTCAACGCCATTTAGGAATGGGAAACAAATGCTAGCTCGGCTTACAAAAACACACTCTGCTCCTGCGAAAAGAGCACTCTTCTACTCTACTGTGTTTCCTATAGGGCCAGAACAGTGAGCTTGCTCAGATCAAATGAACTGTGCTTCCTAGACACACGGGCCATATCTAGTTCAACTCTGCTTAGGAAACTGACAAGAACAGTAGCTCCTCTTCAGTCCAATACACTGTAATTTCTGGGAACAGACGGGAGTGCTATTTGCACTGTGTATGGCAATGGGAGCGCAAAAATGACTTTCCTTACCAGAAAACAACTCTTGCTCGTGGGACCAGAAACTGCATGTGATTCAACTCCATTTAGGACTGGGAAACAAACGCTAGCTCGCCTTACAAGAAACACACTCTGCTTTTGAGAAAAGAGCACTCTTTTATTCTACTGTGTATCCTATCGGGTCCGAACAGTGAGCTTGCTCAGAACAAAAGAACTGTGCTTCCTACACACATGGACCATATCTAGTTCAACTCTGCTTAGGAAACTGACAAGAACAGTAGCTCCTCTTCAGTCCGATACACTGTAATTCCTGGGAACAGACGCGAGTGCTATTTGCACTGTGTATGGCAATAAGAGCGCAATAGTGACTTTCCTTACCAGAAAACATCTCTTGCTCGTAGGACATGAAACTGCATGTGATTCAACTCCATTTAGGACTGGGAAACAAACGCTAGCTTGCCTTACAAAAAAAACACTCTGCTTTTGAGAAAAGAGCACTCTTCTCCTCTACTGTGTTTCCTATGGGGTCCATACAGTGAGCTTGCTCAGAACAAAAGAACTGTGCTTCCTACACACGGCCATATCTAGTTCATTTCTGCTTAGGAACCTGACAAGAACAGTAGATCCTCTTCAGTCCAATACACTGTACTTGCTGCGATCAGACGCCAGTGCTATTTGTCCTGTGTATGGCAATGGCAGCGCAATAGTGACACTTCTTACCAGAAAACAACTCTTGCTCGTAGGACCAGAAACTGCATGGGTTTCAACTCCATTTAGGACTGCGAAACAAACGCTAGCTCGCCTTACAAGAAACACACTCTGCTTTTGAGAAAAGAGCACTCTTCTATTCTACTGTGTTTCCTATGGGGTCCGAACAGTGAGCTTGCTCAGAACAAAGGAACTGTGCTTCCTACACACATGAACCATATCTAGTTCAACTCTGCTTAGGAAACTGACAAGAACAGTAGCTCCTCTTCAGTCCAATACACTGTACTTGCTGGGAACAGATGCTAGAGCGATTTGCACTGTGTATGGCAATGGGAGCACAATGTGACTTTCCTTACCAGAAAACAACTCTTGTTCGTAGGACCAGAAACTGCATGTGATTCAACTCCATTTAGGACTAGGAAACAAACGCTAGCTCGCCTTACAAGAAACACCCTCTGCTTTAGATAAAAGAGCACTCATCTACTCTACTGTGTTTCCTATAGGGCCAGAACAGTGAGCTTGCTCAGAACATAAGAACTGTGCTTCCTACACACACGGGCCATATCTAGTTCAACTCTGCTTAGGAAACTGACAAGAACAGTAGCTCCTCTTCAGTCCGATACACTGTAATTCCTGGGAACAGACGCGAGTGCTATTTGTACTGTGTATGGCAATTGGAGCGCAATAGTGACTTTCCTTACCAGAAAACAACTCTTGCTCGTAGGACCAGAAACTGCATGTGATTCAACTCCATTTAGGACTGGGAAACAAACGCTAGCTCGCCTTACAAGAAACACACTCTGCTTTTGAGAAAAGAGCACTCTTCTATTCTACTGTGTTTCCTATGGGGTCCGAACAGTGAGCTTGCTCAGAACAAAAGAACTGTGCTTCCTACACACATGAACCATATATAGTTCAACTCTGCTTAGGAAACTGACAAGAACAGTAGCTCCTCTTCAGTCCAATACACTGTACTTGCTGGGAACAGACGCTAGTGCGATTTGCACTGTGTATGGCAATAAGAGCACAATAGTGACTTTCCTTACCAGAAAACATCTTTTGCTCGTAGGACGTGAAACTGCATGTGATTCAACTCCATTTAGGACTGGGAAACAAACGCTAGCTTGCCTTACAAAAAACACACTCTGCTTTTGAGAAAAGAGCACTCTTCTCCTCTACTGTGTTTTCTATGGGGTCCGAACAGTGAGCTTGCTCAGAACAAAAGAACTGTGCTTCCTACACACACGGCCATATCTACTTCAATTCTGCTTAGGAACCTGACAAGAACAGTAGATCGTCTTCAGTCCAATACACTGTACTTGCTGCGATCAGACGCCAGTGCTGTTTGTCCTGTGTATGGCAATGGCAGCGCAATAGTGACTCTTCTTACCATAAAACAACTCTTGCTCGTAGTACCAGAAACTGCATGGGTTTCAACTCCATTTAGGACTGCGAAACAAACGCTAGCTCGCCTTATAAGAAACACACTCTGCTTTAGAGAAAAGAGCACTCTTCTACTCTACTGTGTTTCCTATAGGGTCCAAACAGTGAGCTTGCTCAGAACAAAAGAACTGTGCTTCCTACACACACGGATAATATCTAGTTCAACTCTGCATAGGAAACTGACAAGAACAGTAGCACCTATTCAGTGCAATACACTGTACTTGCTGGGAACAGACGAGAGTGCTATTTGCACTGTGTATGGCAATGGGAGCACAATGTGACTTTCCTTACCAGAAAACAACTCTTGTTCGTAGGACCAAAAACTGCATGGGATTCAACTCCATTTAGGACTAGGAAACAAACGCTAGCTCGCCTTACAAGAAACACAATCTGCTTTAGATAAAAGAGCACTCATCTACTCTACTGTGTTTCCTATAGGGCCAGAACAGTGAGCTTGCTCAGAACATAAGAACTGTGCTTCCTACACACACAGGCCATATCTAGTTCAACTCGGCTTAGGAAACTGACAAGAACAGTAGCTCCTCTTCAGTCCGATACACTGTAATTCCTGGGAACAGACGCGAGTGCTATTTGTACTGTGTATGGCAATGGGAGCGCAATAGTGACTTTCCTTACCAGAAAATAACTCTAGCTCGTAGGACCAGAAACTGAATGTGATTCAACTCCATTTAGGACTGGGAAACAAACACTAGCTCGCCTTACAAGAAATACACTCTGCTTTAGAGAAAAGAGCACTCTTCTACTCTACTGTGTTTCCTAGAGGGCCAGAACAGTGAGCTTGCTCAGAACAAAATAACTGTGCTTCCTAGACACACGGGACATATCTAGTTCAACTCTGCTTAGGAAACTGACAAGAACAGTAGCTCCTCTTCAGTCCAATACACTGTACTTGCTGGGAACAGACGCGAGTGCTATTTGCACTGTGTATGGCAATGAGAACGCAATAGTGACTTTCCTTACCAGAAAACAACTCTTGCTCGTAGGACCACAAACTGCATGTGATTAAACAACATTTAGGACTGAGAAACAAATGCTAGCTCGCCTTACAAAAACACACTGCTTTTGCGAAAAGAGCACTCTTCTACTCTACTGTGTTTCCTATAGGGCCAGAACAGTGAGCTTGCTCAGATCAAATGAACTGTGCTTCCTAGACACACGGCCATATCTAGTTCAACTCTGCTTAGGAAACTGACAACAACAGTAGCTCCTCTTCAGTCCAATACACTGTAATTTCTGGGAACAGACGGGAGTGCTATTTGCACTGTGTATGGCAATGGGAGCGCAAAAATGACTTTCCTTACCAGAAAACAACTCTTGCTCGTAGGACCAGAAACTGCATGTGATTCAACTCCATTTAGGACTGGGAAACAAACGCTAGCTCGCCTTACAAGAAACACACTCTGCTTTTGAGAAAAGAGCACTCTTCTATTCTACTGTGTATCCTATCGGGTCCGAACAGTGAGCTTGCTCAGAACAAAAGAACTGTGCTTCCTACACACATGGACCATATCTAGTTCAACTCTGCTTAGGAAACTGACAAGAACAGTAGCTCCTCTTCAGTCCGATACACTGTAATTCCTGGGAACAGACGCGAGTGCTATTTGCACTGTGTATGGCAATAAGAGCGCAATAGTGACTTTCCTTACCAGAAAACATCTCTTGCTCGTAGGACGTGAAACTGCATGTGATTCAACTCCATTTAGGACTGGGAAACAAACGCTAGCTTGCCTTACAAAGAAAACACTCTGCTTTTGAGAAAAGAGCACTCTTCTCCTCTACTGTGTTTCCTATGGGGTCCGAACAGTGAGCTTGCTCAGAACAAAAGAACTGTGCTTCCTACACACGGCCATATCTAGTTCATTTCTGCTTAGGAACCTGACAAGAACAGTAGATCCTCTTCAGTCCAATACACTGTACTTGCTGCGATCAGACGCCATTGCTATTTGTCCTGTGTATGGCAATGGCAGCGCAATAGTGACTCTTCTTACCAGAAAACAACTCTTGCTCGTAGGACCAGAAACTGCATGGGTTTCAACTCCATTTAGGACTGCGAAACAAACGCTAGCTCGCCTTACAAGAAACACACTCTGCTTTTGAGAAAAGAGCACTCTTCTATTCTACTGTGTTTCCTATGGGGTCCGAACAGTGAGCTTGCTCAGAACAAAGGAACTGTGCTTCCTACACACATGAACCATATCTAGTTCAACTCTGCTTAGGAAACTGACAAGAACAGTAGCTCCTCTTCAGTCCAATACACTGTACTTGCTGGGAACAGACGCTAGAGCGATTTGCACTGTGTATGGCAATGGGAGCACAATGTGACTTTCCATACCAGAAAACAACTCTTGTTCGTAGGACCAGAAACTGCATGTGATTCAACTCCATTTAGGACTAGGAAACAAACGCTAGCTCGCCTTACAAGAAACACCCTCTGCTTTAGATAAAAGAGCACTCATCTACTCTACTGTGTTTCCTATAGGGCCAGAACAGTGAGCTTGCTCAGAACATAAGAACTGTGCTTCCTACACACACGGGCCATATCTAGTTCAACTCTGCTTAGGAAACTGACAAGAACAGTAGCTCCTCTTCAGTCCGATACACTGTAATTCCTGGGAACAGACGCGAGTGCTATTTGTACTGTGTATGGCAATTGGAGCGCAATAGTGACTTTCCTTACCAGAAAACAACTCTTGCTCGTAGGACCAGAAACTGCATGTGATTCAACTCCATTTAGGACTGGGAAACAAACGCTAGCTCGCCTTACAAGAAACACACTCTGCTTTTGAGAAAAGAGCACTCTTCTATTCTACTGTGTTTCCTATGGGGTCCGAACAGTGAGCTTGCTCAGAACAAAAGAACTGTGCTTCCTACACACATGAACCATATATAGTTCAACTCTGCTTAGGAAACTTACAAGAACAGTAGCTCCTCTTCAGTCCAATACACTGTACTTGCTGGGAACAGACGCTAGTGCGATTTGCACTGTGTATGGCAATAAGAGCACAATAGTGACTTTCCTTACCAGAAAACATCTTTTGCTCGTAGGACGTGAAACTGCATGTGATTCAACTCCATTTAGGACTGGGAAACAAACGCTAGCTTGCCTTACAAAAAACACACTCTGCTTTTGAAAAAAGAGCACTCTTCTCCTCTACTGTGTTTTCTATGGGGTCCGAACAGTGAGCTTGCTCAGAACAAAAGAACTGTGCTTCCTACACACACGGCCATATCTACTTCAATTCTGCTTAGGAACCTGACAAGAACAGTAGATCGTCTTCAGTCCAATACACTGTACTTGCTGCGATCAGACGCCAGTGCTGTTTGTCCTGTGTATGGCAATGGCAGCGCAATAGTGACTCTTCTTACCATAAAACAACTCTTGCTCATAGTACCAGAAACTGCATGGGTTTCAACTCCATTTAGGACTGCGAAACAAACGCTAGCTCGCCTTATAAGAAACACACTCTGCTTTAGAGAAAAGAGCACTCTTCTACTCTACTGTGTTTCCTATAGGGTCCAAACAGTGAGCTTGCTCAGAACAAAAGAACTGTGCTTCCTACACACACGGATAATATCTAGTTCAACTCTGCATAGGAAACTGACAAGAACAGTAGCACCTATTCAGTGCAATACACTGTACTTGCTGGGAACAGACGAGAGTGCTATTTGCACTGTGTATGGCAATGGGAGCACAATGTGACTTTCCTTACCAGAAAACAACTCTTGTTCGTAGGACCAAAAACTGCATGGGATTCAACTCCATTTAGGACTAGGAAACAAACGCTAGCTCGCCTTACAAGAAACACAATCTGCTTTAGATAAAAGAGCACTCATCTACTCTACTGTGTTTCCTATAGGGCCAGAACAGTGAGCTTGCTCAGAACATAAGAACTGTGCTTCCTACACACACAGGCCATATCTAGTTCAACTCGGCTTAGAAAACTGACAAGAACAGTAGCTCCTCTTCAGTCCGATACACTGTAATTCCTGGAACAGACGCGAGTGCTATTTGTACTGTGTATGGCAATGGGAGCGCAATAGTGACTTTCCTTACCAGAAAACAACTCTAGCTCGTAGGACCAGAAACTGAATGTGATTCAACTCCATTTAGGACTGGGAAACAAACGCTAGCTCGCCTTACAAGAAACACACTCTGCTTTTGAGAAAAGAGCACTCTTCTACTCTACTGTGTTTCCTATGGGGTCCGAACAGTGAGCTTGCTCAGAACAAAAGAACTGTGCTTCCTACACACCCGTCCATATCTAGTTCAATTCTTCTTAGGAACCTGACAAAAACAGTAGATCCTATTCAGTCCAATACACTGTACTTGCTGGGAACAGACGCATGTGCTATTGGTCCTGTGTATGGCAATGGCAGCGCAATAGTGTGTCTTCTTACCAGAAAACAACTCTGGCTCGTAGGACCAGAAACTGCATATGATTCCACTCCTTTTAGGACTGGGAAACAAACGCTACCTCGCCTTACAAGAAACACACTCTGCTTTAGAGAAAAGAGCACTCTTCTACTCTACTGTGTTTAATATGGGGTCCAAACAGTGAGATTGCTCAGAACAAAAGAACTGTGCTTCCTACACACATGGACCATATCTAGTTCAGCTCTGCTTAGGAAACTGACAAGAACAGTTGCTCCTCTTCAGTCCAATACACTGTACTTGCTGGGAACAGACGCGAGTGCTATTTGCACTGTGTATGGCAATGAGAACACAATAGTGACTTTCCTTACCAGAAAACAACTCTTGCTCGTAGGACCACAAACTGCATGTGATTCAACGCCATTTAGGAATGGGAAACAAATGCTAGCTCGCCTTACAAAAACACACTCTGCTCCTGCGAAAAGAGCACTCTTCTACTCTACTGTGTTTCCTATAGGGCCAGAACAGTGAGCTTGCTCAGATCAAATGAACTGTGCTTCCTAGACACACGGGCCATATCTAGTTCAACTCTGCTTAGGAAACTGACAAGAACAGTAGCTCCTCTTCAGTCCAATACACTGTAATTTCTGGGAACAGACGGGAGTGCTATTTGCACTGTGTATGGCAATGGGAGCGCAAAAATGACTTTCCTTACCAGAAAACAACTCTTGCTCGTAGGACCAGAAACTGCATGTGATTCAACTCCATTTAGGACTGGGAAACAAACGCTAGCTCGCCTTACAAGAAACACACTCTGCTTTTGAGAAAAGAGCACTCTTCTATTCTACTGTGTATCCTATCGGGTCCGAACAGTGAGCTTGCTCAGAACAAAAGAACTGTGCTTCCTACACACATGGACCATATCTAGTTCAACTCTGCTTAGGAAACTGACAAGAACAGTAGCTCCTCTTCAGTCCGATACACTGTAATTCCTGGGAACAGACGCGAGTGCTATTTGCACTGTGTATGGCAATAAGAGCGCAATAGTGACTTTCCTTACCAGAAAACATCTCTTGCTCGTAGGACATGAAACTGCATGTGATTCAACTCCATTTAGGACTGGGAAACAAACGCTAGCTTGCCTTACAAAAAAAACACTCTGCTTTTGAGAAAAGAGCACTCTTCTCCTCTACTGTGTTTCCTATGGGGTCCATACAGTGAGCTTGCTCAGAACAAAAGAACTGTGCTTCCTACACACGGCCATATCTAGTTCATTTCTGCTTAGGAACCTGACAAGAACAGTAGATCCTCTTCAGTCCAATACACTGTACTTGCTGCGATCAGACGCCAGTGCTATTTGTCCTGTGTATGGCAATGGCAGCGCAATAGTGACTCTTCTTACCAGAAAACAACTCTTGCTCGTAGGACCAGAAACTGCATGGGTTTCAACTCCATTTAGGACTGCGAAACAAACGCTAGCTCGCCTTACAAGAAACACACTCTGCTTTTGAGAAAAGAGCACTCTTCTATTCTACTGTGTTTCCTATGGGGTCCGAACAGTGAGCTTGCTCAGAACAAAGGAACTGTGCTTCCTACACACATGGACCATATCTAGTTCAACTCTGCTTAGGAAACTGACAAGAACAGTAGCTCCTCTTCAGTCCAATACACTGTACTTGCTGGGAACAGACGCTAGTGCGATTTGCACTGTGTATGGCAATAAGAGCACAATAGTGACTTTCCTCACCAGAAAACATCTCTTGCTCGTAGGACCAGAAACTGCATGTGATTCAACTCCATTTAGGACTGGGAAACAAACGCTAGCTTGCCTTACAAAAAACACACTCTGCTTTTGAGAAAAGAGCACTCTTCTCCCCTACTGTGTTTCCTATGGGGTCCGAACAGTGAGCTTGCTCAGAACAAAAGAACTGTGCTTCCTACACAAACGGCCATATCTAGTTCAATTCTGCTTAGGAACCTGACAAGAACAGTAGATCCTCTTCAGTCCAATACACTGTACTTGCTGCGATCAGACGCCAGTGCTGTTTGTCCTGTGTATGGCAATGGCAGCGCAATAGTGACTCTTCTTACCAGAAAACAACTCTTGCTCGTAGTACCAGAAATTGCATGGGTTTCAACTCCATTTAGGACTGCGAAACAAACGCAAGCTCGCCTTATAAGAAACACACTCTGCTTTAGAGAAAAGAGCACTCTTCTACTCTACTGTGTTTCCTATAGGGTCCAAACAGTGAGCTTGCTCAGAACAAAAGAACTGTGCTTCCTACACACACTGATAATATCTAGTTCAACTCTGCATAGGAAACTGACAAGAACAGTAGCACCTATTCAGTGCAATACACTGTACTTGCTGGGAACAGACGAGAGTGCTATTTGCACTGTGTATAGCAATGGGAGCACAATGTTTCTTTCCTTACCAGAAAACAACTCTTGTTCGTAGGACCAAAAACTGCATGGGATTCAACTCCATTTAGGACTAGGAAACAAACGCTAGCTCGCCTTACAAGAAACACAATCTGCTTTAGATAAAAGAGCACTCATCTACTCTACTGTGTTTCCTATAGGGCCAGAACAGTGAGCTTGCTCAGAACATAAGAACTGTGCTTCCTACACACACAGGCCATATCTAGTTCAACTCGGCTTAGGAAACTGACAAGAACAGTAGCTCCTCTTCAGTCCGATACACTGTAATTCCTGGGAACAGACGCGAATGCTATTTGTACTGTGTATGGCAATGGGAGCGCAATAGTGACTTTCCTTACCAGAAAATAACTCTAGCTCGTAGGACCAGAAACTGAATGTGATTCAACTCCATTTAGGACTGGGAAACAAACGCTAGCTCTCCTTACAAGAAACACACTCTGCTTTTGAGAAAAGAGCACTCTTCTACTCTACTGTGTTTCCTATGGGGTCCGAACAGTGAGCTTGCTCAGAACAAAAGAACTGTGCTTCCTACACACCCGTCCATATCTAGTTCAATTCTTCTTAGGAACCTGACAAAAACAGTAGATCCTATTCAGTCCAATACACTGTACTTGCTGGGAACAGACGCATGTGCTATTGGTCCTGTGTATGGCAATGGCAGCGCAATAGTGACTCTTCTTACCAGAAAACAACTCTGGCTCGTAGGACCAGAAACTGCATGTGATTCCACTCCTTTTAGGACTGGGAAACAAACGCTAGCTCGCCTTACAAGAAACACACTCTGCTTTAGAGAAAAGAGCACTCTTCTACTCTACTGTGTTTAATATGGGGTCCAAACAGTGAGATTGCTCAGAACAAAAGAACTGTGCTTCCTACACACATGGACCATATCTAGTTCAGCTCTGCTTAGGAAACTGACAAGAACAGTAGCTCCTCTTCAGTCCGATACACTGTAATTCCTGGGAACAGACGCGAGTGCTATTTGTACTGTGTATGGCAATGGGAGCGCAATAGTGACTTTCCTTACCAGAAAACAACTCTAGCTCGTAGGACCAGAAACTGAATGTGATTCAACTCCATTTAGGACTGGGAAACAAACGCTAGCTCGCCTTACAAGAAACACACTCTGCTTTTGAGAAAAGAGCACTCTTCTTCTCTACTGTGTTTCCTATGGGGTCCGAACAGTGAGCTTGCTCAGAACAAAAGAACTGTGCTTCCTACACACACGGCCATATCTAGTTCAATTCTGCTTAGGAACCTGACAAGAACAGTAGATCCTCTTCAGTCCAATACACTGTACTTGCTGCGATCAGACGCCAGTGCTGTTTGTCCTGTGTATGGCAATGGCAACGCAATAGTGACTCTTCTTACCAGAAAACAACTCTTGCTCGTAGTACCAGAAACTGCATGGGTTTCAACTCCATTTAGGACTGCGAAACAAACGCTAGCTCGCCTTATAAGAAACACACTCTGCTTTAGAGAAAAGAGCACTCTTCTACTCTACTGTGTTTCCTATAGGGTCCAAACAGTGAGCTTGCTCAGAACAAAAGAACTGTGCTTCCTACACACACGGATAATATCTAGTTCAACTCTGCACAGGAAACTGACAAGAACAGTAGCACCTATTCAGTGCAATACACTGTACTTGCTGGGAACAGACGAGAGTGCTATTTGCACTGTGTATGGCAATGGGAGCACAATGTGACTTTCCTTACCAGAAAACAACTCTTGTTCGTAGGACCACAAACTGCATGTGATTCAACGCCATTTAGGAATGGGAAACAAATGCTAGCTCGCCTTATAAGAAACACACTCTGCTTTAGAGAAAAGAGCACTCTTCTACTCTACTGTGTTTCCTATAGGGTCCAAACAGTGAGCTTGCTCAGAACAAAAGAACTGTGCTTCCTACACACACGGATAATATCTAGTTCAACTCTGCATAGGAAACTGACAAGAACAGTAACACCTATTCAGTGCAATACACTGTACTTGCTGGGAACAGACGCGAGTGCTATTTGCACTGTGTATGGCAATGGGAGCACAATGTGACTTTCCTTTCCAGAAAACAACTCTTGTTCGTAGGACCAAAAACTGCATGGGATTCAACTCCATTTAGGACTAGGAAACAAACGCTAGCTCGCCTTACAAGAAACACACTCTGCTTTTGAGAAAAGAGCACTCTTCTACTCTACTGTGTTTCCTATGGGGTCCGAACAGTGAGCTTGCTCAGAACAAAAGAACTGTGCTTCCTACACACCCGTCCATATCTAGTTCAATTCTTCTTAGGAACCTGACAAGAACAGTAGATCCTATTCAGTCCAATACACTGTACTTGCTGGGAACAGACGCATGTGCTATTGGTCCTGTGTATGGCAATGGCAGCGCAATAGTGACTCTTCTTACCAGAAAACAACTCTTGCTCGTAGGACCAGAAACTGCATGTGATTCCACTCCTTTTAGGACTGGGAAACAAACGCTAGCTCGCCTTACAAGAAACACACTGTGCTTTAGAGAAAAGAGCACTCTTCTACTCTACTGTGTTTAATATGGGGTCCAAACAGTGAGCTTGCTCAGAACAAAAGAACTGTGCTTCCTACACACATGGACCATATCTAGTTCAGCTCTGCTTAGGAAACTGACAAGAACAGTAGCTCCTCTTCAGTCCGATACACTGTACTTGCTGGGAACAGACATGAGTGCTATTTGCACTGTGTATGGCAATGGGAGCGCTATAGTGACTTTCCTTACCAGAAAACAACTCTTGCTCGTAGGACCAGAAACTGCATGTGATTCAACTCCATTTAGGAATGGGAAACAAACGGTAGCTCGCCTTACAAGAAACACACTCTGCTTTTGAGAAAAGAGCACTCTTCTACTCTACTGTGTTTCCAATGGGGTCCGAACAGTGATGTTGCTCAGAACAAAAGAACTGTGCTTCCTACACACACGGCCATATCTATTTCAATTCTGGTTAAAAACCTGACAAAAACAGTAGATCCTATTCAGTCCAATACACTGTACTTGCTGGGAACAGACGCATGTGCTATTGGTCCTGTGTATGGCAATGGCAGCGCAATAGTGACTCTTCTTACCAGAAAACAACTCTGGCTCGTAGGACCAGAAACTGCATGTGATTCCACTCCTTTTAGGACTGGGAAACAAACGCTAGCTCGCCTTACAAGAAACACACTCTGCTTTAGAGAAAAGAGCACTCTTCTACTCTACTGTGTTTAATATGGGGTCCAAACAGTGAGATTGCTCAGAACAAAAGAACTGTGCTTCCTACACACATGGACCATATCTAGTTCAGCTCTGCTTAGGAAACTGACAAGAACAGTAGCTCCTCTTCAGTCCGATACACTGTAATTCCTGGGAACAGACGCGAGTGCTATTTGTACTGTGTATGGCAATGGGAGCGCAATAGTGACTTTCCTTACCAGAAAACAACTCTAGCTCGTAGGACCAGAAACTGAATGTGATTCAACTCCATTTAGGACTGGGAAACAAACGCTAGCTCGCCTTACAAGAAACACACTCTGCTTTTGAGAAAAGAGCACTCTTCTTCTCTACTGTGTTTCCTATGGGGTCCGAACAGTGAGCTTGCTCAGAACAAAAGAACTGTGCTTCCTACACACACGGCCATATCTAGTTCAATTCTGCTTAGGAACCTGACAAGAACAGTAGATCCTCTTCAGTCCAATACACTGTACTTGCTGCGATCAGACGCCAGTGCTGTTTGTCCTGTGTATGGCAATGGCAACGCAATAGTGACTCTTCTTACCAGAAAACAACTCTTGCTCGTAGTACCAGAAACTGCATGGGTTTCAACTCCATTTAGGACTGCGAAACAAACGCTAGCTCGCCTTATAAGAAACACACTCTGCTTTAGAGAAAAGAGCACTCTTCTACTCTACTGTGTTTCCTATAGGGTCCAAACAGTGAGCTTGCTCAGAACAAAAGAACTGTGCTTCCTACACACACGGATAATATCTAGTTCAACTCTGCATAGGAAACTGACAAGAACAGTAGCACCTATTCAGTGCAATACACTGTACTTGCTGGGAACAGACGAGAGTGCTATTTGCACTGTGTATGGCAATGGGAGCACAATGTGACTTTCCTTACCAGAAAACAACTCTTGTTCGTAGGACCACAAACTGCATGTGATTCAACGCCATTTAGGAATGGGAAACAAATGCTAGCTCGCCTTATAAGAAACACACTCTGCTTTAGAGAAAAGAGCACTCTTCTACTCTACTGTGTTTCCTATAGGGTCCAAACAGTGAGCTTGCTCAGAACAAAAGAACTGTGCTTCCTACACACACGGATAATATCTAGTTCAACTCTGCATAGGAAACTGACAAGAACAGTAACACCTATTCAGTGCAATACACTGTACTTGCTGGGAACAGACGCGAGTGCTATTTGCACTGTGTATGGCAATGGGAGCACAATGTGACTTTCCTTTCCAGAAAACAACTCTTGTTCGTAGGACCAAAAACTGCATGGGATTCAACTCCATTTAGGACTAGGAAACAAACGCTAGCTCGCCTTACAAGAAACACACTCTGCTTTTGAGAAAAGAGCACTCTTCTACTCTACTGTGTTTCCTATGGGGTCCGAACAGTGAGCTTGCTCAGAACAAAAGAACTGTGCTTCCTACACACCCGTCCATATCTAGTTCAATTCTTCTTAGGAACCTGACAAGAACAGTAGATCCTATTCAGTCCAATACACTGTACTTGCTGGGAACAGACGCATGTGCTATTGGTCCTGTGTATGGCAATGGCAGCGCAATAGTGACTCTTCTTACCAGAAAACAACTCTTGCTCGTAGGACCAGAAACTGCATGTGATTCCACTCCTTTTAGGACTGGGAAACAAACGCTAGCTCGCCTTACAAGAAACACACTGTGCTTTAGAGAAAAGAGCACTCTTCTACTCTACTGTGTTTAATATGGGGTCCAAACAGTGAGCTTGCTCAGAACAAAAGAACTGTGCTTCCTACACACATGGACCATATCTAGTTCAGCTCTGCTTAGGAAACTGACAAGAACAGTAGCTCCTCTTCAGTCCGATACACTGTACTTGCTGGGAACAGACATGAGTGCTATTTGCACTGTGTATGGCAATGGGAGCGCTATAGTGACTTTCCTTACCAGAAAACAACTCTTGCTCGTAGGACCAGAAACTGCATGTGATTCAACTCCATTTAGGAATGGGAAACAAACGGTAGCTCGCCTTACAAGAAACACACTCTGCTTTTGAGAAAAGAGCACTCTTCTACTCTACTGTGTTTCCAATGGGGTCCGAACAGTGATGTTGCTCAGAACAAAAGAACTGTGCTTCCTACACACACGGCCATATCTATTTCAATTCTGGTTAAAAACCTGACAAGAACAGTAGATCCTCTTCAGTCCAATACACTGTACTTGCTGGGAACAGACGCCAGTGCTATTTGTCCTGTGTATGGCAATGGCAGCGCAATAGTGACTCTTCTTACCATAAAACAACTCTTGGTGGTAGGACCAGAAAATGCATGTGATTCACCTCGATTTAGGACTGGGAAACAAACGCTAGCTCGCCTTACAAGAAACACACTCTGCTTTAGAGAAAAGAGCACTCTTCTACTCTACTGTGTTTCCTATAGGGCCAGAACAGTGAGCTTGCTCAGAACAAAAGAACTGTGCTTCATACACACGGGCCATATCTAGTTCAACTCTGCTTAGGAAACTGACAAGAACAGTAGCTCCTATTCAGTCCAATACACTGTACTTGCTGGGAACAGACGCGAGTGCTATTTGCACTGTGTATGGCATTTGGAGCACAATAGTGACTCTTCTTACCAGAAAACAACTCTTGCTTGTAGTACCAAAAACTGCCTGTGACTCAACTCCTTTTAGGACTGGGAAACAAACGCGAGCTCGCCTTACAAGAAACACACTCTGCTTTAGAGAAATGAGCACTCTTCTACTCTACTGTGTTTCCTATAGGGCCAGAACAGTGAGCTTGCTCAGAACATAAGAACTGTGCTTCCTAGACACACGGGCCATATCTAGTTCAACTCTGCTTAGGAAACTGAGAAGAACAGTAGCTCCTCTTCACTCCAATACACTGTACTTGCTGGGAACAGACCGAGTGCTATTTGCACTGTGTATGGCAATGGGAGCACAATGTGACTTTCCTTACCAGAAAACAACTCTTGTTCGTAGGACCAGAAACTGCATGTGATTCAACTCCATTTAGGACTAGGAAACAAACGCTAGCTCGCCTTACAAGAAACACACTCTGCTTAAGATAAAAGAGCACTCATATACTCTACTGTGTTTCCTATAGGTCCAGAACAGTGAGCTTTCTCAGATCAAATGAACTGGGCTTCCTACACACACAGATAATATCTAGTTCAACTCTGCATAGGAAACTGACAAGAACAGTAGCTCCTCTTCAGTCCAATACACTGTACTTGCTGGGAACAGACGCGAGTGCTATTTGCACTGTGTATGGCAATGAGAACACAGTAGTGACTTTCCTTACCAGAAAACAACTCTTGCTCATAGTTGTTGCTAGAGAATTTCTCTCCAGCTCCCAACACCAAGTCCCGCCAGTCTCAGAGCCCACTTATAAAATAAACACAAAGACTCTTACATTATTTAAACTGCTTGGCCATTAGCTAAGGCCTATTATTGTCTAGCTCTTACTCTTATATTTAGCAGATTTCTATTAATTTTTACTTTGCCACACGGCTCATGGCTTACAGGTACCTTACATCTTCCTTGTCCTGATGGCGGCTCGCAGTGTCTCTCTCTCAGCCTTCCACTTCCCCGCTTTATTGTCCTCCTTGCCCCGCCTACACTTCCTGCCTGGCCAACGGCCAATCAGTGTTTTATTGATTAATTAGCAACACATTTGCCATACATCCCACAGCACATAGTATCAGAAACTGCATGGGTTTCAACTCCATTTAGGACTGGGAAACAAACGATAGCTTGCCTTACAAGAAACACACTCTGCTTTAGAGAAAAGAGCACTCATCTACTCTACTGTGTTTCCTGTAGTGCCAGTACAGTGAGCTTGCTCAGAACATAAGAACTTTGCTTCCTACACACAGGGGCCATATCTAGTTCAACTCTGCTTAAGAAACTGACAAGAACAGTAGCTCCTCTTCAGTCTGATACACTGTACTTGCTGGGAACAGACGCGAGTGCTATTTGCACTGTGTATGGCAATGGGAGCGCCATAGTGACTTTCCTTACCAGAAAACAACTCTTGCTCATAGGACCAGAAACTGCATGTGATTCAACTCCATTTAGGACTGAGAAACAAACGCTAGCTCGCCTTACAAGAAACACACTCTGCTTTTGAGAAAAGAGCACTCTTCTACTCTACTGTGTTTCCTATGCGGTCCGTACAGTGAGCTTGCTCAGAACAAAAGAACTGTGCTTCCTACACACATGGCCATATCTAGTTCAATTCTGCTTAGGAACCTGACAAGAACAGTAGATCCTCTTCAGTTCAATACACTGTACTTGCTGGGAACAGACAAGAGTGCTATTTGTCATGTGTATGGCAATGGCAGCGCAATAGTGACTATTCTTACCATTAAACAACTCTTGCTCGTAGGACCAGAAACTGCATGTGATTCCACTCCATTTACGACTGGGAAACAAACGCTAGCTTGCATTACAAGAAACACACTCTGCTCTAGAGAAAAGAGCACTCTTCTACTCTATTGTGTTTCCTATGGGGTGCAAACAGTGAGCTTGCTCAGAACAAAAGAACTGTGCTTCCTACACACACAGATAATATCTAGTTCAACTCTGCTTAGGAAACTGACAAGACCAGTAGCTCCTCTTCAGTCCAATACACTGTACTTGCTGGGAACAGACGCGAGTGCTATTTGCACTGTGTATGGCAATGGGATCACAATGTGACTTTCCTTACCAGAAAACTACTCTTGTTCGTAGGACCAGAAACTGCATGTGATTCAACTCCATTTAGGACTGGGAAAGAAACCATAGCTCACCTTACAAGAAACACACTCTGCTTTAGAGAAAAGAGCACTCATCTACTCTACTGTGTTTCCTATAGGGCCAGAACAGTGAGCTTGCTCAGAACATAAGAACTGTGCATCCTACACACACGGGCCATATCTAGTTCAACTCTGCTTAGGAAACTGACAAGAACAATAGCTCCTCTTCAGTCTGAAACACTGTACTTGCTGGGAAAGGACGCGAGTGCTATTTGCACTGTGTATGGCAATGGGAGCGCAATAGTGACTTTCCTTACCAGAAAACAACTCTTGCTCGTAGGACCAGAAACTGCATGTGATTCAATTCCATTTAGGACTGAGAAACAAACGCTAGCTCGCCTTACAAGAAACACACTCTGCTTTTGAGAAAAGAGCACTCTTCTACTCTACTGTGTTTCCTATGGGGTCCAAACAGTAAGCTTGCTCAGAACCAAAGAACTGTGCTTCCTACACACACGGATAATATCTAGTTCAACTCTGCTTAGGAAACTGACAAGAACAGCAGCTCCTGTTCAGTCCGATACACTGTACTTGCTGGGAACAGACGCGAGTGCTATTTGCACTGTGTATGGCAATGGGAGCACAATAGTGACTTTCCTTAATAGAAAACAACTCTTGCTCTTAGGACCAAAAACTGCCTGTGACTCAACTCTATTTACGACTGGGAAACAAATGCAAGCTCGCCTTACAAGAAATACACTCTACTTTAGAGAAAAGAGCAGTATTCTATTCTAATGTGTTTCCTATAGGGCCAGAACAGTGAGCTTGCTCAGAACATAATAACTGTGCTTCCTACACACCGGCCATATCTAGTTCAACTCTGCTTAGGAACCTGACAAGAACAGTAGATCCTCTTCAGTCCAATACACTGTACTTGCTGGGAAAAGACGCGAGTGCTATTTGCACTGTGTATGGCAATGAGAGCGCAATAGTGACTTTCCTTACCAGAAAACAACTCTTGCTCATAGGACTACAAACTGCATGTGATTCAACGCCATTTAGGACTGGGAAACAAATGCTAGCTCGCCTTACAAGAAACACACTCTGCTTTTGAGAAAAGAGCACGCTTCTACTCTACGGTGTTTCCTATGTGGTCCGAACAGTGAGCTTGCTCAGAACAAAAGAACTGTGCTTCCTACACACACGGCCATATCTAGTTCAATTCTGCTAGGAACCTGACAAGAACAGTAGATCCTCTTCAGTCCAATACACTGTACTTGCTGGGAACAGACAACAGTGCTATTTGTCATGTGTATGGCAATGGCAGCGCAATAGTGACTATTCTTACCATTAAACAACTCTTGCTCGTAGGACCAGAAACTGCATGTGATTCCACTCCATTTAGGACTGGGAAACAAACGCTAGCTCGCATTACAAGAAACACACTCTGCTTTAGAGAAAAGAGCACTCTTCTACTCTACTGTGTTTCCTATGCGGTCCGAACAGTGAGCTTGCTCAGAACAAAAGAACTGTGCTTCCTACACACACGGCCATATCTAGTTCAATAATGCTTAGGAACCTGACAAGAACAGTAGATCCTCTTCAGTCCAATACACTGTACTTGCTGCGAACACACGCCAGTGCTTTTTGTCCTGTGTATGGCAATGGCAGCGCGATAGTATCTCTTCTAACCAGAAAACAACTCTTGCTCATAGTATCAGGAACTGCATGGGTTCCAACTCCATTTAGGACTGGGAAACAAACGATAGCTTGCCTTACAAGAAACACACTCTGCTTTAGAGAAAAGAGCACTCATCTACTCTACTGTGTTTCCTGTAGTGCCAGTACAGTGAGCTTGCTCAGAACATAAGAACTGTGCTTCCTACACACACCGGCCATGTCTAGTTCAACTCTGCTTAGGAAACTGACAAGAACAATAGCTCCTCTTCAGTCCCATACACTGTACTTGCTGGGAACATACGCGAGTGCTATTTGCACTGTGTATGGCATTTGGAGCGCTATAGTGACTCTTCTTACCAGAAAACAACTCTTGCTCGTAGGACCAAAAACTGCCTGTGACTGAACTCTATTTAGGACTGGGAAACAAATACGAGCTCCCCTTACAAGAAATACACTCTACTTTAGAGAAAAGAGCACTCTTCAACTCTACTGTGTTTCCTATAGGGCCAGAACAGTGAGCTTGCTCAGAACATAATAACTGTGCTTTCTACACACACAGGCCATATCTATTTGAACTCTGCTTAGGAACCTGACAAGAACAGTAGATCCTCTTCAGTCCAATACACTGTACTTGCTGGGAACAGACAGGAGTGCTATTTGCACTGTGTATGGCAATGGGAGCGCAACAGTGACTTTCCTTACCAGAAAACAACTCTTGTTTGTAGGACCAGAAACTGCATGTGATTCAACTCCATTTAGGACTGGGAAACAAACGCTAGCTCGCCTTACAAGAAACACACTCTGCTTTTGAGAAAAGAGCACTCTTCTACTCTTCTGTGTTTCCTATGGGGTCCGAACAATGAGCTTGCTCAGAACAAAAAAACTGTGCTTCCTACACACACGGCCATATCTAGATCAATTCTGTTTAGGAACCTGACAAGAACAGTAGATCCTCTTCTGTCCAATACACTGTACTTGCTGAGAACAGACGCCAGTGCTATTTGTCCTGTGTATGGCAATGGCAGCGCAATAGTGACTCTTCTTACCATAAAACAACGCTTGCTCGTAGGACCAGAAACTGCATGTGATTCCACTCCATTTAGGACTGGAAAACTAACGCTTGCTCGCATTACAAGAAACAGACTCTGCTTTAGAAAAAAGAGGACTCTTCTACTCTACTATGGGGTCCAAACAGTGAGCTTGGTCAGAACAACAGAACTGTGCTTATTACACACACGGACCATATGTAGTTCAACTCTGCTTAGGAAACTGAGAAGAACAGTAGCTCCTCTTCACTCCAATACACTGTACTTGCTGGGAACAGACGCGAGTGCTATTTGCACTGTGTATGGCAATGGGAGCGCAATAGTGACTTTCCTTACCAGAAAACAACTCTTGCTCTTAGGACCAGAAACTGCATGGGATTCAACTCCATTTAGGACTGGGAAACAAAAGCTAGCTCGCCTTACAAGAAACACACTCTGCTTTAGAGAAAAGAGCACTCTTCTACTCTACTGTGTTTCCTATGGGGTCCAAACAGTGAGCTTGCTCAGAACAAAAGAACTGTGCTTCCTACACACCCGGCCATATCTAGTTCAAATCTGCTTAGGAACCTGACAAGAACAGTAGATCCTCTTCAGTCCAATACACTGTACTTGCTGGGAACAGACGCGAGTGCTATTTGTACTGTGTATGGCATTTGGAGCGCAATAGTGACTCTTCTTACCAGAAAACAACTCTTGCTCGTAGGACCAAAAACTGCCTGTGACTCAACTCTATTTAGGACTGGGAAACAAATGCAAGCTCGCCTTACAAGAAATACACTCTACTTTAGAGAAAAGAGCAGTATTCTATTCTAATGTGTTTCCTATAGGGCCAGAACAGTGAGCTTGCTCAGAACATAATAACTGTGCTTCCTACACACCGGCCATATCTAGTTCAACTCTGCTTAGGAACCTGACAAGAACAGTAGATCCTCTTCAGTCCAATACACTGTACTTGCTGGGAACAGACGCGAGTGCTATTTGCACTGTGTATGGCAATGAGAGCGCAATAGTGACTTTCCTTACCAGAAAACAACTCTTGCTCGGAGGACCAGAAACTGCATGTGATTCAACTCCATTTAGGACTGGGAAACAAACGCTAGCTCGTGTTATAAGAAACACACTCTGCTTTTGAGAAAAGACACTCTTCTACTCTACTGTGTTTCCTATGGGGTCTGAACAGTGAGCTTGCTCAGAACAAAAGAACTGTGCTTCCTACACACAGGGCCATGTTTAGTTCAATTCTGCTTAGGAACCTGACAAGAACAGTAGATCCTCTTCAGTCCAATACACTGTACTTGCTGGGAACAGACGCCAGTGCTATTTGTCCTGTGTATGGCAAAGGCAGCGCAATAGTGAGTCTTCTTACCATAAAACAACTCTTGCTCCTAGGACCAGAAACTGCATGTGATTCAACTCCATTTAGGACTGGGAAACAAATGCTAGCTCGCTTTACAAGAAACACACTCTGCTTTAGAGAAAAGAGCACTCTTCTACTCTACTCTGTTTCCTATAGGGCCAGAACAGTGAGCTTGCTCAGAACAAAAGAACTGTGCTTCCTACACACGGGCCATATCTATTTCAACTCTGCTTAAGAAACTGACAAGAACAGTAGCTCCTATTCAGTCCAATACACTGTACTTGCTGGGAACAGACGCGAGTGCTATTTGCACTGTGTATGGCATTTGGAGTGCAATAGTGACTCTTCTTACCAGAAAACAACTCTTGCTCGTAGGACCAAAAACTGCCTGTGACTCAACTCCATTTAGGACTGGGAAACAAACGCGAGCTCACCTTACAAGAAATACACTCTGCTTTAGAGAAAATAGCACTCTTCTACTCTACTGTGTTTCCTATAGGGCCAGAACAGTGAGCTTGCTCAGAACATAAGAACTGTGCTTCCTACACACACGGGCCATATCAAGTTCAACTCTGCTTAGGAAACTGACAAGAACAGTAGCTCCTCTTCAGTCTGATACACTGTACTTGCTTGGAACAGAAGCGAGTGCTATTTGCACTGTGTATGGCAATGGGAGCACAATAGTGACTTTCCTTACCAGAAAACAACTCTTGCTCGTAGGATCAGAAACTGCCTGTGATTCAACTCCATTTAGGACTGGGAAACAAACGCTAGCTCGCCTTACAAGAAACACAGTCTGCTTTTGAGAAAAGAGCACTCTTCTACTCTACTGTTATTCCTATGGGGTCCGAACAGTGAGCTTGCTCAGAACAAAAGAACTGTGCTTCCTACACACATGGCCATATCTAGTTCAATTCTGCTTAGGAACCTGACAAGAACAGTAGATCCTCTTCAGTTCAATACACTGTACTTGCTGGGAACAGACGCCAGTGCTATTTGTCCTGTGTATGGCAATGGCAGTGCAATAGTGACTCTTCTTACCATAAAACAACTCTTGCAGCCGGGCGGTGGTGGCGCACGCCTTTAATCCCAGCACTTGGGAGGCAGAGCCAGGCGGATCTCTGTGAGTTCGAGGCCAGCCTGGGCTACCAAGTGAGTTCCAGGAAAAGGCGCAAAGCTACACAGAGAAACCCTGTCTCAAAAAACCAAAAAAAAAAAAAAAAAAAAAAAACAACAACTCTTGCTCGTAGGACCAAAAACTGCCTGTGATTCAACTCTATTTATGACTGGGAAACAAATGCGAGCTCGCCTTATAAAAAATACACTCTACTTTAGAGAAAAGAGCACTCTTCTACTCTACTGTGTTTCCTATAGGGCCAGAACAGTGAGCTTGCTCAGAACATAATAACTGTGCTTCCTACACACACCGGCCATATCTATTTCAACTCTGCTTAGGAATCTGAGAAGAACAGTAGCTCCTGTTCAGTCCAATACACTGTACTTGCTGGGCACAGACGCGAGTGCTGTTTGCACTGTGTATGGCAATTGGAGCACAATAGTGACTCTTCTTACCAGAAAACAACTCTTGCTCATAGGACCAAAAACTGCATGTGACTCAACTCCATTTAGGACTGGGAAACAAATGCGAGCTCGCCTTACAAGAAACACACTCTGCTTTAGAGAAAAGAGCACTCTTCTACTCTACTGTGTTTCCTATAGGGCCAGAACAGTGAGCTTGCTCAGGACAAAAGAACTGTGCTTCCTACACATGGGCCATATCTAGTTCAACTCTGCTTAGGAAACTGACAAGAACAGTAGATCCTCTTCAGTCCAATACACTGTACTTGCTGGGAACAGACGCCAGTGCTATTTGTCCTGTGTATGGCAAAGGCAGCGCAATAGTGACTCTTCTTACCATAAAACAACTCTTGCTCCTAGGACCAGAAACTGCATGTGATTCAACTCCATTTAGGACTGGGAAACAAATGCTAGCTCGCTTTACAAGAAACACACTCTGCTTTAGAGAAAAGAGCACTCTTCTACTCTACTCTGTTTCCTATAGGGCCAGAACAGTGAGCTTGCTCAGAACAAAAGAACTGTGCTTCCTACACACGGGCCATATCTATTTCAACTCTGCTTAAGAAACTGACAAGAACAGTAGCACCTATTCAGTCCAATACACTGTACTTGCTGGGCACAGACGCGAGTGCTATTTGCACTGTGTATGGCAATTGGAGCACAATAGTGACTCTTCTTACCAGAAAACAACTCTTGCTCATAGGACCAAAAACTGCATGTTATTCAACGCCATTTAGGACTGGGAAACAAATGCTAGCTCGGCTTAAAAGAAACACACTCTCCTTTTGAGAACAGAGCACTCTTCTACTCTACTGTGTTTCCTATGGGGTCCGAACAGTGAGCTTGCTCAGAAAAAAAGAACTGTGCTTCCTACACACACGGGCCATATCTAGTTCAACTCCGCTTAGGAAACTGACAAGAACAGTATCTCCTCTTCAGTCCAATACTCTGTACTTGCTGGGAGAAGACACGAGTGCTTTTTACACTGTGTATGGCAATGGGAGCACAATAGTGACTCTTCTTACCAGAAAACAACTTTTGCTTGTAGGACCGGAAACTGCATGGAATTCAACTTCGTTTCTGACTGGGAAACAAACACTAGCTAGCCTTACAAGAAACACACTCTGCTTTTGAGAAAAGAGCTCTCTTCTACTCTACTATGTTTCCTACAGGGCCAGAACAGTGAGCTTGCTCAGAACATTAGAATTGTGCTTCCTACACACACGGACCATATCTAGTTCAACTCTTCTTAGGAAACTGACAAGAACAGTAGCTCCTCTTCAGTCAAATACACTGTACATGCTGGGAACAGACGCGAGTGCTATTTGCACTGTGTATGGCAAAGGGAGCACAATAGTGACTTTCCTTTCCAGAAAACAACTCTTGCTCGTAGTACCAGAAACTGCATGTGATTCAAATCCATTTAGGACTGGGAAACAAACTCTAGCTCACCCTACAAGAAACACACTCTACTTTTGAGAAAAGAGCACTCTTCTACTTTACTGTGTTTCCTATAGGCCCAGAACAGTGAGCTTGCTCAGAACAAAAGAACTGTGCTTCCTACACACACGGGCCATATCTAGTTCAACTCTGCTTAGAAAACTGACAAGAACAGTAGCTCCTCTTCAGTCTAATACACTGTACTTGCTGGGAACAGACGCGAGTGCTATTTGCACTGTGTGTGGCAAGGGAACGCAATAGTGACTCTTCTTACCAGAAAACAACTCTTGCTTGCAGGACCAGAAACTCGTGGGATTCAACTCCGTTTCTGACTGGGAAACAAACACTAGCTAGCCTTACAAGAAACACACTCTGCTTTTGAGAAAAGAGCACTCTTCTACTCTACTGTGTTTCCAATGGAGTCCGAACAGTGAGCTTGCTCAGAACAAAAGAACTGTGCTTACTACACACACGGGTCATATCTAGTTCAACTCTGCTTAGGAAACTGACAAGAACAGAAGCTTCTCTTCTTTCCAATACACTGTACTTGCTGGGAGCATACGCGAGCGCTATTTGTACTGTGTATGGATAAGTGAGCACAATAGTGACTTTCCTTACCAGAAAACAACTCTTGCTCGTAAGACCAAAAACTGCATGTGATTCAACTCCATTTAGGACTGGGAAACAAACCCTAGCTCTCCTTACAAGAAACACACTCTGCTTTTGAGAAAAGAGCACGCTTCTACTCTACTGTGTTTCCTATAGGGCCAGAACAGTGAGCTTGCTCAGAACAAAAGAACTGTGCTTCCTAAACACACGGGCCATATCTAGTTCAACTCTGCTCAGGAAACTGACAAGAACAGTAGACCCTCTTCAGTCCAATACACTGTACTTGCTGGGCACAGATGCGAGTGCTATTTGCACTATGTATGGCAATTGGAGCACAATAGTGACTCTTCTTACAGAAAAAAACTCTTTCTCCTAGGACCAAAAACTGCATGCGACTCAACTCCATTTAGGACTGGGAAACAAACGTGAGCTCGCCTTACAAAAAAACACACTCTGCTTTAGAGATAAGAGCACTCTTCTACTCTACTGTGTTTCCTATAGGGCCAGAACAGTGAGCTTGCTCAGAACAAAAGAACTGTGCTTCCTACACACGGGCCATATCTAGTTCAACTCTGCTTAGGAAACTGACAAGAACAGTAGATCCTCTTCATTCCAATACACTGTACTTGCTGGGAACAGTTGCGAGTGCTATTTGCACTGTGTATGACATTTGGAGCGCAATGGTGACTCCTCTTACCAGAAAACAACTCTTGCTCGTAGGACCAAAAACTGCCTGTGACTCAACTCTATTTAGGACTGGGAAACAAATGCGAGCTCACCTTACAAGAAATACACTCTACTTTAAAGAAAAGAGCACTCTTCTACTCTACTGTGTTTCCTATAGGGCCAGAACAGTGAGCTTGCTCAGAACATAATAACTGTGCTTCCTACACACCGGCCATATCTAGTTCAACTCTGCTTAGGAACCTGACAAGAACAGAAGATCCTCTTAAGTCCAAAACACTGTACTTGCTGGGAACAGACGCGAGTGCTATTTGCACTGTGTATGGCAATGAGAGCGCAATAGTGACTTTCCTTACCAGAAAACAACTCTTGCTCATAGGACTACAAACTGCATGTGATTCAACGCCATTTAGGACTGGGAAACAAATGCTAGCTCGCCTTACAAGAAACACACTCTGCTTTTGAGAAAAGAGCACTCTTCTACTCTATGGTGTTTCCTATGTGGTCCGAACAGTGAGCTTGCTCAGAACAAAAGAACTGTGTTTCCTACACACACGGCCATATCTAGTTCAATTCTGCTGGGAACCAGACAAGAACAGCAGATCCTCTTCAGTCCAATACACTGTACTTGCTGGAAACAGACAACAGTGCTATTTGTCATGTGTATGGCAATGGCAGTGCAATAGTGACTATTCTTACCATTAAACAACTCTTGCTCGTAGGACCAGAAACTGCATGTGATTCCACTCCATTTAGGACTGGGAAACAAACGCTAGCTCGCATTACAAGAAACACACTCTGCTCTAGAGAAAAGAGCACTCTTCTACTCTACTGTGTTTCCTATGGGGTGCAAACAGTGAGCTTGCTCAGAACAAAAGAAATGTGCTTCCTACACACACGGACCATATGTAGTTCAACTCTGCTTAGGAAACTGACAAGAACAGTAGCTCCTATTCAGTCCAATACACTGTACTTGTTGGGAAAAGACGCGAGTGCTATTTGCCCTGTGTATGGCAATGGGAGCACAATAGTGACTTGCCTTACCAGAAAACAACTCTTGTTCGTAGGACTAGTAACTGCATGTGATTCAACTCCATTTAGGACTGGGAAACATACGCCAACTCGCCTTACAAGAAACACACTCTGCTTTTGAGAAAAGAGCACTCTTCTATTCTACTGTGTTTCCTATGGGGTCCGAACAGTGAGCTTGCTCAGAAGAAAAGAACTGTGCTTCCTACACACACGGATAATATCTAGTTCAACTCTGCTTAGGAAACTGACAAGAACAGTAGCTCCTCTTCAGTCCAATACACTGTACTTGCTGGGAACACACACGAGTGCTATTTGCACTGTGTATGGCAATGGGAGCACAATGTGACTTTCCTTACCAGAAAACAACTCTTGTTCGTAGGACCAGAAACTGCATGTGATTCAACTCCATTTAGGACTGGGAAACAAACGCTAGCTCGACTTACAAGAAACACACTCTGCTTTAGAGAAAAGAGCACTCATCTACTCTACTGTGTTTCCTATATGGCCAGAACAGTGAGCTTGCTCAGAACATATGAACTGTGCTTCCTACAAACACGGGCCATATCTAGTTCAACTCTGCTTAGGAAACTGACAAGAACAGTAGCTCCTCTTCAGTCTGATACACTGTACTTGCTGGGAACAGACGCGAGTGCTATTTGCACTGTGTATGGCAATGGGAGCGCAATAGTGACTTTCCTTACCAGAAAACAACTCTTGCTCGTAGGACCGGAAACTGCATGTGATTCAACTCCATTTAGGACTGGGAAACAAACGCTAGCTCGCCTTATAAGAAACACACTCTGCTTTTGAGAAAAGAGCACTCTTCTACTCTACTGTGTTTCCTATGGGGTCCAAACAGTGAGCTTGCTCAGAACAAAAGAACTGTGCTTCCTACACACATGGTCATATCTAGTTCAATTCTGCTTAGGAACCTGACAAGAACAGTAGATCCCCTTCAGTTCAATACACTGTACTTGCTGGGAACAGACGCCAGTGCTATTTGTCCTGTGTATGGCAATGGCAGTGCAATAGTGACTCTTCTTACCATAAAACAACTCTTGCTCGTAGGACCAAAAACTTCATGTGATTCAACTCCATTTAGGACTGGGAAACAAACGCTAGCTCGCCTTACAAGAAACACACTCTGCTTTAGAGAAAAGAGCACTCTTCTACTCTACAGTGTTTCCTATAGGGCCAGAACAGTGAGCTTGCTCAGAACAAAAGAACTGTGCTTCTGACACACGGGTCATGTCTAGTTCAACTCTGCTTAGGAAACTGACAAGAAAGTAGCTCCTATGCAGTCCAATACACTGTACTTGCTGGGAACAGACGCGAGTGCTATTTGCACTGTGTATGGATTTGGAGCGCAATAGTGACTCTTCTTACCAGAAAACAACTCTTGCTCGTAGGACAAAAAAGTGCCTGTGACTCAATTCTATTAGGACTGGGAAACAAATGCGAGCTCGCCTTACAAGAAATACACTCTACTTTAGAGAAAAGAGCACTCTTCAACTCTACTGTGTTTCCAATAGGGCCAGAACAGTGAGCTTGCTCAGAATATAATAACTGTGCTTCCTACACACACAGGCCATATCTATTTGAACTCTGCTTAGGAACCTGACAAGAACAGTAGATCCTCTTCAGTCCAATACACTGTACTTGCTGGGAACAGACGCGAGTGCTATTTGCACTGTGTATGGCAATGAGAGCGCAATAGTGACTTTCCTTACCAGAAAACAACTCTTGCTCGTAGGACCAGAAACTGCATGTATACAACTCCATTTAGGACTGGGAAACAAACGCTAGCTTGCCTTACAAAAAACACACACACACTGCTTTTGAGAAAAGAGCACTCTTCTACTCTACTGTGTTTCCTATGGGGTCCGAACAGTGAGCTTGCTCAGAACAAAAGAACTGTGCTTCCTACACACACGGCCATATCTAGTTCAATTCTGCTTAGGAACCTGACAAGAACAGTATATCCTCTTCAGTCCAATACACTGTACTTGCTGCGAACAGACGACAGTTCTATTTGCCCTGTGTATGGCAATGGCAGCGCGACAGTGATTCTTCTTACCAGAAAACAACTCTTGCTCGTAGTACCAGAAACTGCATGGGTTTCAACTCCATTTAGGACTGCGAAACAAACGATAGCTCGCCTTACGAGAAACACACTCTGCTTCAGAGGAAAGAGCACTCTTCTACTCTACTGTGTTTCCTATGGGGTCCAAACAGTGAGCTTGCTCAGAACCAAAGTACTGTGCTTCCTACACACACGGATAATATCTAGTTCAACTCTGCTTAGGAAACTGACAAGAACAGTAGCTGCTGTTCAGTCCGATAAACTGTACTTGCTGGGAACAGACGCGAGTGCTATTTGCACTGTGTATGGCAATGGGAGCACAATAGTGACTTTCCTTACCAGAAAACAACTCTTGCTCGTAGGACCAGAAAATGCATGTGATTCAACTCCATTTAGGACTGGGAAACAAACGCTAGCTCGCCTTACAAGAAACACACTCTGCTTTTGAGAAAAGAGCACTCTTCTACTCTACTATGTTTCCTATGGCGTCCAAAGAGTGAGCTTGCTCAGAACAAAAGAACTGTGCTTCCTACACACACGGGCCATATCAATTTCAACTCTGCTTAGGAACCTGACAAGAACAGTAGATCCTCTTCAGTCCAATACACTGTACTTGCTGGGAACAGACGCGAGTGCTATTTGCACTGTGTATGGCAATGAGAGCACAATAGTGACTTTCCTTACCAGAAAACAACTCTTGCTCATAGGACTACAAACTGCATGTGATTCAACTCCATTTAGGACTGGGAAACAAATGCTAGCTCGCCTTACAAGAAACACACTCTGCTTTTGAGAAAAGAGCACTCTTCTGCTCTACGGTGTTTCCTATGGGGTCCAAACAGTGAGCTTGCTCAGAACAAAAGAACTGTGCTTCCTACACACATGGAGCATATCTAGTTCAACTCTGCTTAGGAAACTGACAAGAACAGTAGCTCCTGTTCAGTCCAATACACTGTACTTGCTGGGCACAGATGCGAGTGCTATTTGCAGTGTGTATGGCAATTGGAGCACAATAGTGACTCTTCTTACAGAAAACAACTCTTGCTCGTAGGACCAAAAACTGCATGCGACTCAACTCCATTTAGGACTGGGAAACAAATGCGAGCTCGCCTTACAAAAAACACACTCTGCTTTAGAGATAAGAGCACTCTTCTACTCTACTGTGTTTCCTATAGGTCCAGAACAGTGAGCTTGCTCAGAACAAAAGAACTGTGCTTCCTACACACGGGCCATATCTAGTTCAACTCTGCTTAGGAAACTGACAAGAACAGTAGATCCTCTTCATTCCAATACACTGTACTTGCTGGGAACAGACGCGAGTGCTATTTGCACTGTGTATGACATTTGGAGCACAATGGTGACTCCTCTTACCAGAAAACAACTCTTGCTCGTAGGACCAAAAACTGCCTGTGACTCAACTCTATTTAGGACTGGGAAACAAATGCGAGCTCACGTTACAAGAAATACACTCTACTTTAAAGAAAAGAGCACTCTTCTACTCTACTGTTTTTCCTATAGGGCCAGAACAGTGAGCTTGCTCAGAACACAATAACTGTGCTTCCTACACACCGGCCATATCTAGTTCAACTCTGCTTAGGAACCTGACAAGAACAGAAGATCCTCTTAAGTCCAAAACACTGTACTTGCTGGGAACAGACGCGAGTGCTATTTGCACTATGTATGGCAATGAGAGCGCAAGAGTGACTTTCCTTACCAGAAAACATCTCTTGCTCATAGGACTACAAACTGCATGTGATACCACGCCATTTAGGACTGGGAAACAAATGCTAGCTCGCCTTACAAGAAACACACTCTGCTTTTGAGAAAAGAGCACTCTTCAACTCTATGGTGTTTCCTATGTGGTCCGAACAGTGAGCTTGCTCAGAACAAAAGAACTGTGTTTCCTACACACACGGCCATATCTAGTTCAATTCTGCTAGGAACCTGACAAGAACAGCAGATCCTCTTCAGTCCAAAACACTGTACTTGCTGGAAACAGACAACAGTGCTATTTGTCATGTGTATGGCAATGGCAGCGCAATAGTGACTATTCTTACCATTAAACAACTCTTGCTCGTAGGACCAGAAACTGCATGTGATTCCAGTCCATTTAGGACTGGGAAACAAACGCTAGCTCGCATTACAAGAAACACACTCTGCTCTAGAGAAAAGAGCACTCTTCTACTCTACTGTGTTTCCTATGGGGTGCAAACAGTGAGCTTGCTCAGAACAAAAGAAATGTGCTTCCTACACACACGGACCATATGTAGTTCAACTCTGCTTAGGAAACTGACAAGAACAGTAGCTCCTATTCAGTCCAATACACTGTACTTGCTGGGAAAAGACGCGAGTGCTATTTGCCCTGTGTATGGCAATGGGAGCACAATAGTGACTTGCCTTACCAGAAAACAACTCTTGTTCGTAGGACTAGTAACTGCATGTGATTCAACTCCATTTAGGACTGGGAAACATACGCTAGCTCGCTTTACAAGAAACACACTCTGCTTTTGAGAAAAGAGCACTCTTCTATTCTACTGTGTTTCCTATGGGGTCCGAACAGTGAGCTTGCTCAGAAGAAAAGAACTGTGCTTCCTACACACACGGATAATATCTAGTTCAACTCTGCTTAGGAAACTGACAAGAACAGTAGCTCCTCTTCAGTCCAATACACTGTACTTGCTGGGAACACACACGAGTGCTATTTGCACTGTGTATGGCAATGGGAGCACAATGTGACTTTCCTTACCAGAAAACAACTCTTGTTCGTAGGACCAGAAACTGAATGTGATTCAACTCCATTTAGGACTGGGAAACAAACGATAGCTCGCCTTACAAGAAACACACTCTGCTTTAGAGAAAAGAGCACTCATCTACTCTACTGTGTTTCCTATATGGCCAGAACAGTGTACTTGCTCAGAACATATGAACTGTGCTTCCTACACACACGGGCCATATCTAGTTCAACTCTGCTTAGGAAACTGACAAGAACAGTAGCTCCTCTTCAGTCTGATACACTGTACTTGCTGGGAACAGACGCGAGTGCTATTTGCACTGTGTATGTCAATGGGAGCGCAATAGTGACTCTTCTTACCAGAAAACAACTCTTGCTCGTAGGATCAAAAACTGCCTGTGATTCAACTCTACTTAGGACTGGGAAACAAATGCGAGCTCGCCTTACAAAAAATACACTCTACTTTAGAGAAAAGAGCACTCTTCTACTCTACTGTGTTTCCTATAGGGCCAGAACAGTGAGCTTGCTCAGAACATAATAACTGTGCTTCCTACACACACCGGCCATATCTAGTTCAACTCTGCTTAGGAACCTGACAAGAACAGTAGATCCTCTTCAGTCCACTACACTGTACTTGCTGGGAACATACGCGAGTGCTATTTGCACTGTGTATGGCAATGAGAGCGCAATAGTGACTTTCCTTACCAGAAAACAACTCTTGCTCATAGGACTACAAACTGCATGTGATGCAACGCCATTTAGGGCTCGGAAACAAATGCTAGCTCGCCTTACAAGAAACACACTCTGCTTTTGAGAAAAGAGCACTCTTCTACTCTACGGTGTTTCCTATGTGGTCCGAACAGTGAGCTTGCTCATAACAAAATAACTGTGCTTGATACATAAACGGCCATATCTATTTCAATTCTGCTTAGGAACCTGACAAGAACAGTAGATCCTCTTCAGTCCAATACACTGTACTTGCTGGGAACAGACAACAGTGCTATTTGTCCTGTGTATGGCAATGGCAGCGCAATAGTGGCTTTCCTTACCAGAAAACAACTCTTGCTCGGAGGACCAGAAACTGCATGTGATTCAACTCCATTTAGGACTTGGAAACAAACGCTAGCTCGTGTTATAAGAAACACACTCTGCTTTTGAGAAAAGAACACTCTTCTACTCTACTGTGTTTCCTATGGGGTCTGAACAGTGAGCTTGCTCAGAACAAAAGAACTGTGCTTCCTACACACACGGCCATGTCTAGTTCAATTCTGCTTAGGAATCTGACAAGAACAGTAGCTCCTATTCAGTCCAATACACTGTACTTGCTGTGAAAAGACGCTAGTGCTATTTGACCTGTGTATGGCAATGGGAGCACAATAGTGACTTTCCTTACCAGAAAACAACTCTAGTTCGTAGGAGCAGAAACTGCATGTGATTCAACTCCATTTAGGACTGGGAAACACACGCTAGCTCCCCTTACAAGAAACACACTCTGCTTTTGAGAAAAGAGCACTCTTCTATTCTACTGTGTTTCCTATGGGGTCCGAAAAAGTGAGGTTGCTCAGAACAAAAGAACTGTGCTTCCTACACACACAGATAATATCTAGTTCAACTCTGCTTAGCAAACTGACAAGAACAGTAGCTCCTCTTCAGTCCAATACACTGTACTTGCTGGGAACAGACGCGAGTGCTATTTGCACTGTGTATGGCAATGGGAGCACAATGTGACTTTCCTTACCAGAAAACAACTCTTGTTCGTAGGACCAGAAACTGCATGTGATTCAACTCCATTTAGGACTGGGAAACAAACGATAGATCGCCTTACAAGAAACACACTCTGCTTTAGAGAAAAGAGCACTCATCTACTCTACTGTGTTTCCTATAGGGCCAGAACAGTGAGCTTGCTCAGAACGTAAGAACTGTGCATCTTACACACACGGGCCATATCTAGTTCAACTCTGCTTAGGAAACTGACAAGAACAGTAGCTCCTCTTCAGTCTGATACACTGTACTTGCTGGGAACAGACACGAGTGCTATTTGCACTGTGTAAGGCAATGGGAGCGCAATAGTGACTTTCCTTACCAGAAAACAACTCTTGCTCGTAGGACCAGAAACTGCATGTGATTCAACTCCATTTAGGACTGGGAAACAAACGCTAGCTCGCCTTACAAGTAACACACTCTGCTTTTGAGAAAAGAGCACTCTTCTACTCTACTGTTTTTCCTATGTGTTCCGAACAGTGAGCTTGCTCAGAACAAAAGAACTGTGCTTCCTACACACATGGCCATATCTAGTTCAATTCTGCTTAGGAACCTGACAAGAACAGTAGATCCTCTTCAGTTCAATACACTGTACTTGCTGGGAACAGACGCCAGTGCTATTTGTCCTGTGTATGGCAATGGCAGTGCAATAGTGACTCTTCTTACCATAAAACAACTCTTGCTCATAGGACCAGAAATTGCATGTGATTGAACTCCATTTAGGACTGGGAAACAAACGCTAGCTCGCCTTACAAGAAACACACTCTGCTTTAGAGAAAAGAGCACTCTTCTACTCTACAATGTTTCCTATAGGGCCAGAACAGTGAGCTTGCTCAGAACAAAAGAACTGTGCTTCCTACACACGGGCCATGTCTAGTTCAACTCTGCTTAGGAAACTGACAAGAACAGTAGCTCCTATTCAGTCCAATACACTGTACTTGCTGGAAACAGACGCGAGTGCTATTTGCACTGTGTATGGCATTTGGAGCACAATAGTGACTCTTCTTACCAGAAAACAACTCTTGCTCGTAGTACCAGAAACTGCATGGGTTTCAACTCCATTTAGGACTGCGAAACAAACACTAGCTCGCCTTACAAGAAACACACTCTGCTTTAGAGAAAAGAGCACTCTTCTACTCTACTGTGTTTCCTATGGGGTCCAAACAGTGAGCTTGCTCAGAACAAAAGAACTGTGCTTCCTACACACACGGATAATATCTAGTTCAACTCTGCTTAGGAAACTGACAAGAACAATAGCACCTATTCAGTGCAATACACTGTACTTGCTGGGAACAGACGCGAGTGCTATTTGCACTGTGTTTGGCAATGCGAGCACAAAATGACTTTCCTTACCAGAAAACAACTCTTGCTCGTAGGACCAGAAACTACATGTGATTCAACTCCATTTAGGACTGGGAAACAAACGCTAGCTCGCCTTACAAGAAACACACTCTGCTTTTGAGAAAAGAGCACTCTTCTACTCTACTGTGATTCCTATGGGGTCCGAACAGTGAGCCTGCTCAGAACAAAAGAATTGTGCTTCCTACACACATGGCCATATCTAGTTCAATTCTGCTTAGGAACCTGACAAGAACAGTAGATCCTCTTCAGTCCAATACACTGTACTTGCTGGGAACACACAACAGTGCTATTTGTCATGTGTACGGCAAAGGCAGCACAATAGTGACTATTCTTACCATAAAACAACTCTTGCTCATAGGACCAGAAACTGCATGTGATTCAACTCCATTTAGGACTGGGAAACAAACGCTAGCTTGCCTTACAAGAAACACACTCTGCTTTAGAGAAAAGAGCACTCTTCTACTCTACAGTGTTTCCTATAGGGCCAGAACAGTGAGCTTGCTCAGAACAAAAGAACTGTGCTTCCTACACACGGGCCTTGTCTAGTTCAACTCTGCTTAGGAAACTGACAAGAACAGTAGCTCCTATTCAGTCCAATACACTGTACTTGCTGGGAATAGACGCGAGTGCTATTTGCACTGTGTATGGCATTTGGAGCACAATAGTGACTCTTCTTACCAGAAAACAACTCTTGCTCGTACGACCAAAAATGCCTGTGACTCAATTCTATTTAGGACTGGGAAACAAATGCGAGATCGCCTTACAAGAAATACACTCTACTTTAGAGAAAAGAGCACTCTTCAACTCTACTGTGTTTCCTATAGGGCCAGAACAGTGAGCTTGCTCAGAATATAATAACTGTGCTTCCTACACACACAGGCCTTATCTATTTCAACTCTGCTTAGGAAACTGACAAGAACAGTAGTTCCTCTTCAGTCCAATACACTGTACTTGCTGGGAACAGACGCGAGTGCTATTTGCACTGTGTATGGCAATGAGAGCGCAATAGTGACTTTCCTTACCAGAAAACAACTCTTGCTCATAGGACTAGAAACTGCATGTCATTCAACTCCATTTAGGACTGGGAAACAAACGCTAGCTCGCCTTACAAGAAACACACTCTGCTTTTGAGAAACGAGCACTCTTCTACTCTACGGTGTTTCCTCTGGGGTCCAAACAGTGAGCTTCCACAAACAAAAGAACTGTGCTTCCTACAAACATGGACCATATCTAGTTCAACTCTGCTTAGGAATCTGACAAGAACAGTAGCTCCTGTTCAGTCCAATACACTGTACTTGCTGGGCACAGACGCGAGTGCTATTTGCACTGTGTATGGCAATTGGAGCACAATAGTGACTCTTCTTACCAGAAAACAACTCTTGCTCATAGGACCAAAAACTGCATGTGACTCAACTCCATTTAGGACTGGGAAACAAATGCGAGCTCGCCTTACAAGAAACACACTCTGCTTTAGAGAAAAGAGCACTCTTCTACTCTACTGTGTTTCCTATAGGGCCACAACAGTGAGCTTGCTCAGAACAAAAGAACTGTGCTTCCTACACACACCGGCCATATCTAGTTCAACTCTGCTTAGGAACCTGACAAGAACAGTAGATCCTCTTCAGTCCCATACACTGTACTTGCTGGGAAAAGCCGCGAGTGCTATTTGCACTGTGTATGGCAATGGGAGCGCAATAGTGACTCTTCTTACCAGAAAACAACTCTTGGTCGTAGGACCAGAAACTACATGGGATTCAACTCCATTTCTGACTGGGAAACAAACACTAGCTAGCCTTACAAGAAACACACTCTGCTTTTGAGAAAAGAGCACTCTTCTACTCTACTGTGTTTTCTATAAGGCCAGAAGAGTGAGCTTGCTTAGAACAAAAGAACTGTGCTTCCTACACACACGGGCCATATCTAGTTCAACTCTGCTTAGGAAACTGACAAGAACAGTAGATCCTCCTCAGTCCAATACACTGTACATGCTGGCAACAGACACCCGTGCTATTTGCCCTGTGTATGACAATGGGAGCATAATTGTGTCTCTTCTTACCAGAAAACAACTCTTACTAGTAGGACCTTAAACTGCATGGGATTCAACTCCATTCATGACTTGGAAAGGAATGCTAGCTCGCCTTACAAGAAACACACTCTGCTTTTGAGAAAAGAGCACTCTTCTACTCTACTGTGTTTCCTATGGTGTCTGAACAGTGAGCTTGCGCAGAAAAAAAGAACTGTGCTTCCTACACAGACGGACCATATCTAGTACAACTCTTCTTAGGAAACTGACAAGAACAGTAGCTCCTCTTCAGTCAAATACACTGTACGTGCTGGGAACAGACGCGAGTGCTATTTGCACTGTGTACGGCAATTGGAGCGCAATAGTGACTTTCTTTATCAAAAAACAACTCTTGTTCGTAGGACCAGAAACTGCATGTGATTCAACTCCATTTAGGACTAGGAAACAAACGCTAGCTCGCCTTACAAGAAACACACTCTGCTTTTGAGAAACGAGCACTCTTCTACTCTACTGTGTTTCCTATGGAGTCTGAACAGTGAGCTTGCTCAGAACAAAAGAAATGTCCTTCCTACACACACGGCCATATCTAGTTCAATTCTGCTTAGGAACCTGACAAGAGCAGTAGCTCCTCTTCCTTCCAATACACTGTACTTGCTAGGAACAGACACCAGTGCTATTTGTCCTGTGTATGGCAATGGGAGCGCAGTAGTGACTCTTCTTACAAGAAAACAACTCTTGCTCGTAGGACCAGAAACTGCGTGTGATTCAACTCTGTTTCTGACTGGGAAACAAACACTAGCTAGCCTTACAAGAAACACACTCTGCTTTTGAGATAAGAGCACTCGCCTACTCTACTGTGTTTCCTATGTGGTCCGAACAGCGAGCTTGCTCAGAACAAAAGAACTGTGCTTCCTACACACACGGGCCATATCTAGTTCAACTCTGCTTAGGAAACTGACAAGAACAGTAGCTCCTCTTCAGTCCAATACACTGTACTTGCTCGGAACAGACGCGAGTGCTATTTGCACTGTGTATGGCAATTGGAGCACAACAGTGACTCGTCTTACCAGAAAACAACTCTTGCTCGTAGGACAAAAAACTGCATGTGACTCAACTCCATTTAGGACTGGTAAACAAACACTAGTTCGCCTTCCAAGAAACACACTCTGCTTTTGAGAAAAGAGCACTCTTCTACTCTACTGTTTCCTATGTGTTCCGAACAGTGAGCTCGCTCAGAACAAAAAAACTGTGCTTCCTACAAACATTGCCACATCTAGTTCAAGTCTACTTAGGAACCTGACAAGAACAGTAGATCCTCTTCAGTCCGATACACTGTACTTGCTGGGAACAGACGGGAGGGCTATTTGCACTGTGTATGGCAATGGGAGCGCAATAGTAACTTTCCTTACCAGAAAACAACTCTTGTTCCTAGGACCAGAAACTGCATGTGATTCCACTTCATTTAGGACTGGGAAACAAACGCTACCTCGCCTTACAAGAAACACACTCTGCTTTTGAGAAAAGAGCACTCTTCTACTCTACTGTGTTTCCTATGGGGTCCAAACAGTGAGCTTGCTCAGAACAAAAGAACTGTGCTTCCTGCACACAACGACCCTATCTAGTTCAACTCTGCTTAGGAAACTGACAAGAACAGTAGCTCCTCTTCAGTCCGATACACTGTATTTGCTGGGAACAGACGCGAGTGCTATTTGCACTGTGTATGGCAACGGGAGCTCAATAGTTACTTCCTTACCAGAAAACAACTCTTGCTCATAGGAACAGAAACTGCATGGGATTCAACTCCATTTAGGACTGGGAAACAAACGCTAGCTCGCCTTACAAGAAACACACTCTGCTTTTGAAAAAAGAGCACAATTCTACTCTACTGTGTTTCCTATGGGGTCCGAAAAGTGAGCTTGCTCAGAACAAAAGAACTGTGCTTCCTACACACACCGACCATATCTAGTTCAACTCTGCTTAGGAAACTGACAAGAACAGTAGCTCCTCTTCAGTCCGATACACTGTATTTGCTGGGAACAGACGCGAGTGCTATTTGCACTGTGTATGGCAATGGGAGCTCAATAGTTACTTTCCTTACCAGAAAACAACTCTTGCTCGTAGGAACAGAAACTGCATGGGATTCAACTCCATTTAGGACTGGGAAACAAACGCTAGGTCGCCTTACAAGAAACAGACTCTGCTTTTGAGAAAAGAGCACAATTCTACTCTAGTGTGTTTCCTATGGGGTCCGAACAGTGAGCTTGCTCAGAACAAAAGAACTGAGCTTCCTACACACACGGCCATATCTAGTTCAATTCTGCTTAGGAACCTGACAAGAACAGTAGATCCTCTTCAGTCCAATACACTGTACTTGCTGGGAACAAACGCCAGTGCTATTTGTCCTGTGTATGGCAATGGCAGCGCAATATTGACTCTTCTTACCAGAAAACAACTCTTGCTCGTAGGACCAGAAACTGCATGTGATTCAACTCCATTTAGGACTGGGAAACAAACGCTAGCTCGCCTTACAAGAAACACACTTTGCTTTAGAGAAAAGAGCACTCTTCTACTCTACTGTGTTTCCTATAGGGCCAGAACAGTGAGCTTGCTCAGAACAAAAGAACTGTGCTTCCTAAACACGGGCCATATCTAGTTTAACTCTGCTTAGGAAACTGAGAAGAACAGTAGCTCCTCTTCAATCCAATACACTGTACTTGCTGGGAACAGACGCGTGTGCTATTTGCACTGTGTATTGCATTTGGAGCGCAATAGTGACTCTTCTTACCAGAAAACAACTCTTGCTTGTAGGACCAAAAACTGCCTGTGACAACTCCATTTAAAACTGGGAAACAAACGCGAGCTCGCCTTACTAGAAACACACTCTGCTTTAGAGAAAAGAGCACTCTTCTACTCTACTGTGTTCCCTATGGGGTCCGAACAGTGAGCTTGCTCAGAACAAAAAAACTGTGCTTCCTACACACACGGCCATATCTAGTTCAAGTCTGATTAGGAACCTGACAAGAACAGTAGATCCTCTTTCGTCCAATAAACTGTACTTGCTGGGAAAAGACGCCAGTGCTATTTGTCCTGTGTATGGCAATGGCAGCGCAATAGTGACTCTTCTTACCAGAAAACAGCTCTTGCTTGTAGGACCAGAAACTGCATGTGATTCAACTCCATTTAGGACTGGGAAACAAACGCTAGCTCGCCTTACAAGAAACACACTCTGCTTTTGAGAAAAGAGCACTCTTCTACTCTACTGTGTTTCCTATGGGGTCCAAACAGTGAGCTTGCTCAGAACATAAGAAATGGGCTTCCTACACACACGGGACATATCTCGTTCAACTCTGCTTAGGAAACTGACAAGAACAGTAGCTCCACTTCAGTCCGATACACTGTACTTGCTGGGAACAGACGCGAGTGCTATTTGCACTGTGTATGGCAATGGGAGCACAATAGTGACTTTCCTTACCTAAAAACAACTCTTGCTCGTAGGATCAGAAACTGCATGTGATTCAACTCTATATGGGACTGGGAAACAAACGCTACCTCGCCTTACAAGAAACACAATCTGCTTTTGAGAAAAGAGCACTCTTCTACTCTACTGTGTTTCCTATAGGGCAGGAACAATGAGCTTGCTCAGAACAAAAGAACCGTGCTTCCTACACACACGGACCATATCTAGTTCAACTCTGCTTAGGAACCTGACAAGAACAGTAGATCCTCTTCAGTCCAATACACTGTACTTGCTAGGAACAGACGCGAGTGCTATTTGCACTGTGTATGGCAATTGGAGCACAATAGTGACTCGTCTTACCAGAAAACAACTCTTGCTCGTAGGACAAAAAACTGCATGTGACTCAACTCCATTTAGGACTGGGAACAAATGCTAGCTCGCCTTCCAAAAACACACTCTGCTTTTGAGAAAAGAGCACTCTTCTACTCTACTGTGTTTCCTATGTGTTCCGAACAGTGAGCTTGCTCAGAACAAAAAAACTGTGCTTCCTACACACACGGCCATATCTAGTTCAAGTCTGCTTAGGAAACTGACAAGAACAGTAGCTCCTATTCAGACTAATACACTGTACTTGCTGGGAACAGACGCGAGTGCTATTTGCACTGTATATGGCATTTGGAGCGCAACAGTGACTCTTCTTACCAGAAAACAACTCTTGCTCGTAGGACAAAAAACTGCATGTGACTCAACTCCATTAAGACTGGGAAACAAACGCGAGCTCGCCTTACAAGAAACACACTCTGCTTTTAAGAAAAGTGCACTCTCCTACTCTACTGTGTTTCCTATAGGGCCAGAAGAGTGAGCTTGCTCAGAACATAAGAAATGTGCTTCCAAAACACATGGGCCATATCTAGTTCAACTCCTCTTAGGAAACTGACAAGAACAGTAGCTCCTCTTCAGTCTGATACACTGTACTTGCTGGGAACAGACGCATGTGCAATTTGCACTGTGTATGGCAATAGGAGCACAATAGTGACTTTCCTTACCAGAAAACAACTCTTGCTCATAGGACTAGAAACTGCATGTGATTCCACTCCATTTAGGACTGGGAAACAAACGCTAGCTCGCCTTACAAGAAACACACTCTGCTTTAGAGAAAAGAGCACTCTTCTACTCTACTGTTTCCTATGTGTTCCGAACAGTGAGCTTGCTCAGAACAAAAAAACTGTGCTTCCTACACACACGGGCCATATCTAGTTCAATTCTGCTTAGGAACCTGACAAGAACAGTAGATCCTCTTCAGTCCAATACACTATACTGCTGGGAACAGACAACAGTGCTATTAGTCCTGTGTATGGCAATGGCAGCGCAATAGTGACTCTTCTTACCATAAAACAACTCTTGCTCGTAGGACCAGAAACTGCATGTGATTACACTCCATTTAGGACTGGGAAACAAACGCTAGCTCGCCTTACAAGAAACACACTCTGCTTTAGAGAAAAGAGCACTCTTCTACTCTACTGTGTTTCCTATAGGGCCAGAACAGGGAGCTTGCTCAGAAGAAAAGAACTGTGCTTCCTACACTCGGGCCATATCTAGTTCAACTCTGCTTAGGAAACTGACAAGAACAGTAGCTCCTCCTCAGTCCAATACACTGTACTTGCTCGGAACAGACGCGAGTGCTATTTGCACTGTGTATGGCAATTGGAGCAAAATAGTGACTCGTCTTACCAGAAAACAACTCTTGCTCATAGGACAAAAAACTGCATGTGACTCAACTCCATTTAGGACTGGGAAACAAACGCTAGCTCGCCTTCCAAAAACACACTCTGCTTTTGAGAAAAGAGCACTCTTCTACTCTACTGTGTTTCCTATGTGTTCCGAACAGTGATCTTGCTCAGAACAAAAAAACTGTGCTTCCTACACACACGGCCATATCTAGATCAAGTCTGCTTAGGAAACTGACAAGAACAGTAGCTCCTATTCAGACTGATACACTGTACTTGCTGGGAACAGACGCGAGTGCTATTTGCACTGTATATGGCATTTGGAGCGCAACAGTGACTCTTCTTACCAGAAAACAACTCTTGCTCGTAGGACAAAAAACTGCATGTGACTCAACTCCATTAAGACTGGGAAACAAACGCGAGCTCACCTTACAAGAAACACACTCTGCTTTTAAGAAAAGTGCACTCTTCTACTCTACTGTGTTTCCTATAGGGCCAGAAGAGTGAGCTTGCTCAGAACATAAGAACTGTGCTTCCAAAACACACGGGCCATATCTAGTTCAACTCCTCTTAGGAAACTGACAAGAACAGTAGCTCCTCTTCAGTCTGATACACTGTACTTGCTGGGAACAGATGCATGTGCTATTTGCACTGTGTATGGCAATAGGAGCACAATAGTGACTTTCCTTACCAGAAAACAACTCTTGCTCATAGGACCAGAAACTGCATGTGATTCCACTCCATTTAGGACTGGGAAACAAACGCTAGCTCGCCTTACAAGAAACACACTCTGCTTTAGAGAAAAGAGCACTATTCTACTCTACTGTTTCCTATGTGTTCTGAACAGTGAGCTTGCTCAGAACAAAAAAACTGTGCTTCCTACACACACGGGCCATATCTAGTTCAATTCTGCTTAGGAACCTGACAAGAACAGTAGATCCTCTTCAGTCCAATACACTATACTGCTGGGAACAGACAACAGTGCTATTAGTCCTGTGTATGGCAATGGCAGCACAATAGTGACTCTTCTTACCATAAAACAACTCTTGCTCGTAGGACCAGAAACTGCATGTGATTACACTCCATTTATGACTGGGAAACAAACGCTAGCTCGCCTTACAAGAAACACACTCTGCTTTAGAGAAAAGAGCACTCTTCTACTCTACTGTGTTTCCTATAGGGCCAGAACAGTGAGCTTGCTCAGAACATAAGAACTGTGCTTCCTACACACACGGGCTATATCTAGTTCAACTCTGCTTAGGAAACTGACAAGAACAGTAGCTCCTCTTCAGTCTGATACACTGTACTTGCTGGGAACAGACGCATGTGCTATTTGCACTGTGTATGGCAATGGGAGCGCAATAGTGACTTTCCTTACCAGAAAACAACTCTTGCTCGTAGGATCAGAAACTGCATGTGATTCAACTCCATTTAGGACTGGGAAACAAACGCTAGCTCGCCTTACAAGAAACACACTCTGCTTTTGAGAAAAGAGCACTCTTCTACTCTACTGTTATTCCTATGGGGTCCGAAGAGTGAGCTTGCTCAGAACAAAAGAACTGTGCTTCCTACACACATGGCCATATCTAGTTCAATTCTGCTTAGGAACCTGACAAAAACAGTAGATCCTCTTCAGTTCAATACACTGTACTTGCTGGGAACAGACGCCAGTGCTATTTGTCCTGTGTATGGCAATGGCAGTGCAATAGTGACTCTTCTTACCATAAAACAACTCTTGCTCGTAGGACCAAAAACTGCCTGTGATTCAACTCTATTTATGACTGGGAAACAAATGCGAGCTCGCCTTACAAAAAATACACTCTACTTTAGAGAAAAGAGCACTCTTCTACTCTACTGTGTTTCCTATAGGGCCAGAACAGTTAGCTTGCTCAGAACATAATAACTGTGCTTCCTACACACACCGGCCATATCTAGTTCAACTCTGCTTAGGAATCTGACAAGAACAGTAGCTCCTGTTCAGTCCAATACACTGTACTTGCTGGGCACAGACGCGAGTGCTATTTGCACTGTGTATGGCAATTGGAGCACAATAGTTACTCTTCTTACCAGAAAACAACTCTTGCTCGTAGGACCAAAAACTGCATGTGACTCAACTCCATTTAGGACTGGGAAACAAATGCGAGCTCGTCTTACAAGAAACACACTCTGCTTTAGAGAAAAGAGCACTCTTCTACTCTACTGTTATTCCTATGGGGTCCGAACAGTGAGCTTGCTCAGGACAAAAGAACTGTGCTTCCTACACACATGGCCATATCTAGTTCAATTCTGCTTAGGAACCTGACAAGAACAGTAGATCCTCTTCAGTTCAGTACACTGTACTTGCTGGGAACAGACGCCAGTGCTATTTGTCCTGTGTATGGCAATGGCAGTGCAATAGTGACTCTTCTTACCATAAAACAACTCTTGCTCGTAGGACCAAAAGCTGCCTGTGATTCAACTCTATTTATGACTGGGAAACAAATGCGAGCTCGCCTTACAAAAAATACACTCTACTTTAGAGAAAAGAGCAATCTTCTACTCTACTGTGTTTCCTATAGGGCCAGAACAGTGAGCTTGCTCAGAACATAATAACTGTGCTTCCTACACACACGGGCCATATCTAGTTCAACTCCGCTTAGGAAACTGACAAGAACAGTATCTCCTCTTCAGTCCAATACTCTGTACTTGCTGGGAGCAGACACGAGTGCTATTTACACTGTGTATGGCAATGGGAGCGCAATAGTGACTCTTCTTACCAGAAAACAACTTTTCCTTGTAGGACCAGAAACTGCATGGGATTCAACTTCGTTTCTGACTGGGAAACAAACACTAGCTAGCCTTACAAGAAACACACTCTGCTTTTGAGAAAAGAGCACTCTTCTACTCTACTATGTTTCCTACAGGGCCAGAACAGTGAGCTTGCTCAGAACAATAGAATTGTGCTTCCTACACACACGGACCATATCTAGTTCAACTCTTCTTAGGAAACTGACAAGAACAGTAGCTCCTCTTCAGTCGAATACACTGTACGTGCTGGGAACAGACACGAGTGCTATTTGCACTGTGTATGGCAAAGGGAGCACAATAGTGACTTTCCTCTCCAGAAAACAACTCTTGCTCGTAGTACCAGAAACTGCATGTGATTCAAATCCATTTAGGACTGGGAAACAAACTCTAGCTCACCCTACAAGAAACACACTCTACTTTTGAGAAAAGAGCACTCTTCTACTTTACTGTGTTTCCTATAGGGCCAGAACAGTGAGCTTGCTCAGAACAAAAGAACTGTGCTTCCTACACACACGGGCCATATCTAGTTCAACTCTGCTTAGGAAACTGTCAAGAACAGTAGCTCCTCTTCAGTCCAATACACTGTACTTGCTGGGAACAGACGCGAGTGCTATTTGCACTGTGTATGGCAAGGGAACGCAATAGTGACTCTTCTTACCAGAAAACAACTCTTGCTTGCAGGACCAGAAACTCGTGGGATTCAACTCCGTTTCTGACTGGGAAACAAACACTAGCTAGCCTTACAAGAAACACACTCTGCTTTTGAGAAAAGAGCACTCTTCTACTCTACTGTGTTTCCAATGGAGTCCGAACAGTGAGCTTGCTCAGAACAAAAGAACTGTGCTTACTACACACACGGGTCATATCTAGTTCAACTCTGCTTAGGAAACTGACAAGAACAGAAGCTTCTCTTCTTTCCAATACACTGTACTTGCTGGGAGCATACGCGAGCGCTATTTGTACTGTGTATGGATAAGGGAGCACAATAGTGACTTTCCTTACCAGAAAACAACTCTTGCTCGTAAGACCAAAAACTGCATGTGATTCAACTCCATTTAGGACTGGGAAACAAACCCTAGCTCACCTTACAAGAAACACACTCTGCTTTTGAGAAAAGAGCACGCTTCTACTCTACTGTGTTTCCTATAGGGCCAGAACAGTGAGCTTGCTCAGAACAAAAGAACTGTGCTTCCTAAACACACGGGCCATATCTAGTTCAACTCTGCTCAGGAAACTGACAAGAACAGTAGACCCTCTTCAGTCCAATAACTGTACTTGCTGGGAACAGACGCCAGTGCTATTTGCACTGTGTTAGGCAATTGGACCACAATAGTGACTCGTCTTACCAGAAAACAACTCTTGCTCGTAGGACAAAAAACTGCCTGACACTCAATTCTATTTAGGACTGGGAAACAAATGCGAGCTCGCCTTACAAGAAATACACTCTACTTTAGAGAAAAGAGCACTCTTCAACTCTACTGTGTTTCCTATAGGGCCAGAACAGTGAGCTTGCTCAGAATATAATAACTGTGCTTCCTACACACACAGGCCATATCTATTTCAACTCTGCTTAGGAACCTGACAAGAACAGTAGATCCTCTTCAGTCCAATACACTGTACTTGCTAGGAACAGACGCGAGTGTTATTGGCACTGTGTATGACAATGAGAGCGCAATAGTGACTTTCCTTACCAGAAAACAACTCTGGCTCGTAGGACCAGAAACTGCATGTATTCAACTCCATTTAGGACTGGGAAACAAACGCTAGCTTGCCTTACAAAAAACACACTCTGCTTTTGAGAAAAGAGCACGGTTCTACTCTACTGTGTTTCCTATGGGGTCCGAACAGTGAGCTTGCTCAGAACAAAAGAACTGTCCTTCCTACACACACGGCCATATCTAGTTCAATTCTGCTTAGGAACCTGACAAGAACAGTAGATCCTCTTCAGTCCAATACACTGTACTTGCTGCGAACAGACGCCAGTGCTATTTGCCCTGTGTATGGCAATGGCAGCGCGATAGTGATTCTTCTTACCAGAAAACAACTCTTGCTCATAGGACCAGAAACAGCATGTGATTCCACTCCATTTAGGACTGCGAAACAAACGCTAGCTTGCCTTACAATAAAAACACTCTGCTCTAGAGAAAAGAGCACTCTTCAACTTTACTGTGTTTCCTATGGGGTCCAAACAGTGAGCTTGCTCAGAACAAAAGAACTGTGCTTCCTACACACACGGACCATATGTAGTTCAACTCTGCTTAGGAAACTGACAAGAACAGTAGCTCCTATTCAGTCCAATACACTGTACTTGCTGGGAAAAGACGCTAGTGCTATTTGACCTGTGTATGGCAATGGGAGCGCAATAGTGACTTTCCTTACCAGAAAACAACTCTAGTTCGTAGGACCAGAAACTGCATGTGATTCAACTCCATTTAGGACTGGGAAACACACGCTAGCTCACCTTACAAGAAACCCACTCTGCTTTTGAGAAAAGAGCACTCTTCTATTCTACTGTGTTTCGTATGGGGTCCGAAAAAGTGAGGTTGCTCAGAACAAAAGAACTGTGCTTGCTACACACACAGATAATATCTAGTTCAACTCTGCTTAGCAAACTGACAAGAACAGTAGCTCCTCTTCAGTCCAATACACTGTACTTGCTGGGAACAGACGCGAGTGCTATTTGCACTGTGTATGGCAATGGGAGCACAATGTGACTTTCCTTACCAGAAAACAACTCTTGTTCGTAGGACCAGAAACTGCATGTGATTCAACTCCATTTAGGACTGGGAAACAAACGATAGATCGCCTTACAAGAAACACACTCTGCTTTAGAGAAAAGAGCACTCATCTACTCTACTGTGTTTCCTATAGGGCCAGAACAGTGAGCTTGCTCAGAACGTAAGAACTGTGCATCTTACACACACGGGCCATATCTAGTTCAACTCTGCTTAGGAAACTGACAAGAACAGTAGCTCCTCTTCAGTCTGATACACTGTACTTGCTGGGAACAGACACGAGTGCTATTTGCACTGTGTAAGGCAATGGGAGCGCAATAGTGACTTTCCTTACCAGAAAACAACTCTTGCTCGTAGGACCAGAAACTGCATGTGATTCAACTCCATTTAGGACTGGGAAACAAACGCTAGCTCGCCTTACAAGTAACACACTCTGCTTTTGAGAAAAGAGCACTCTTCTACTCTACTGTGTTTCCTATGTGTTCCGAACAGTGAGCTTGCTCAGAACAAAAGAATTGTGCTTCCTACACACATGGCCATATCTAGTTCAATTCTGCTTAGGAACCTGACAAGAACAGTAGATCCTCTTCAGTTCAATACACTGTACTTGCTGGGAACAGACGCCAGTGCTATTTGTCCTGTGTATGGCAATGGCAGTGCAATAGTGACTCTTCTTACCATAAAACAACTCTTGCTCATAGGACCAGAAACTGCATGTGATTGAACTCCATTTAGGACTGGGAAACAAACGCTAGCTCGCCTTACAAGAAACACACTCTGCTTTAGAGAAAAGAGCACTCTTCTACTCTACAATGTTTCCTATAGGGCCAGAACAGTGAGCTTGCTCAGAACAAAAGAACTGTGCTTCCTACACACGGGCCATGTCTAGTTCAACTCTGCTTAGGAAACTGACAAGAACAGTAGCTCCTATTCAGTCCAATACACTGTACTTGCTGGAAACAGACGCGAGTGCTATTTGCACTGTGTATGGCATTTGGAGCACAATAGTGACTCTTCTTACCAGAAAACAACTCTTGCTCGTAGTACCAGAAACTGCATGGGTTTCAACTCCATTTAGGACTGCGAAACAAACGCTAGCTCGCCTTACAAGAAACACACTCTGCTTTAGAGAAAAGAGCACTCTTCTACTCTACTGTGTTTCCTATGGGGTCCAAACAGTGAGCTTGCTCAGAACAAAAGAACTGTGCTTCCTACACACACGGATAATATCTAGTTCAACTCTGCTTAGGAAACTGACAAGAACAATAGCACCTATTCAGTGCAATACACTGTACTTGCTGGGAACAGACGCGAGTGCTATTTGCACTGTGTTTGGCAATGCGAGCACAAAATGACTTTCCTTACCAGAAAACAACTCTTGCTCGTAGGACCAGAAACTACATGTGATTCAACTCCATTTAGGACTGGGAAACAAACGCTAGCTTGCCTTACAAGAAACACACTCTGCTTTTGAGAAAAGAGCACTCTTCTACTCTACTGTGATTCCTATGGGGTCTGAACAGTGAGCCTGCTCAGAACAAAAGAATTGTGCTTCCTACACACATGGCCATATCTAGTTCAATTCTGCTTAGGAACCTGACAAGAACAGTAGATCCTCTTCAGTCCAATACACTGTACTTGCTGGGAACACACAACAGTGCTATTTGTCATGTGTACGGCAAAGGCAGCACAATAGTGACTATTCTTACCATAAAACAACTCTTGCTCATAGGACCAGAAACTGCATGTGATTCAACTCCCTTTAGGACTGGGAAACAAACGCTAGCTTGCCTTACAAGAAACACACTCTGCTTTAGAGAAAAGAGCACTCTTCTACTCTACAGTGTTTCCTATAGGGCCAGAACAGTGAGCTTGCTCAGAACAAAAGAACTGTGCTTCCTACACACGGGCCTTGTCTAGTTCAACTCTGCTTAGGAAACTGACAAGAACAGTAGCTCCTATTCAGTCCAATACACTGTACTTGCTGGGAATAGACACGAGTGCTATTTGCACTGTGTATGGCATTTGGAGCACAATAGTGACTCTTCTTACCAGAAAACAACTCTTGCTCGTACGACCAAAAATGCCTGTGACTCAATTCTATTTAGGACTGGGAAACAAATGCGAGATCGCCTTACAAGAAATACACTCTACTTTAGAGAAAAGAGCACTCTTCAACTCTACTGTGTTTCCTATAGGGCCAGAACAGTGAGCTTGCTCAGAATGTAATAACTGTGCTTCCTACACACACAGGCCATATCTATTTCAACTCTGCTTAGGAAACTGACAAGAACAGTAGTTCCTCTTCAGTCCAATACACTGTACTTGCTCGGAACAGACGCGAGTGCTATTTGCACTGTGTATGGCAATGAGAGCGCAATAGTGACTTTCCTTACCAGAAAACAACTCTTGCTCATAGGACTAGAAACTGCATGTCATTCAACTCCATTTAGGACTGGGAAACAAATGCTAGCTCGCCTTACAAGAAACACACTCTGCTTTTGAGAAACGAGCACTCTTCTACTCTACGGTGTTTCCTCTGGGGTCCAAACAGTTAGCTTCCACAAACAAAAGAACTGTGCTTCCTACAAACATGGACCATATCTAGTTCAACTCTGCTTAGGAATCTGACAAGAACAGTAGCTCCTGTTCAGTCCAATACACTGTACTTGCTGGGCACAGACGCGAGTGCTATTTGCACTGTGTATGGCAATTGGAGCACAATAGTGACTCTTCTTACCAGAAAACAACTCTTGCTCATAGGACCAAAAACTGCATGTGACTCAACTCCATTTAGGACTGGGAAACAAATGCGAGCTCGCCTTACAAGAAACACACTCTGCTTTAGAGAAAAGAGCACTCTTCTACTCTACTGTGTTTCCTATAGGGCCACAACAGTGAGCTTGCTCAGAACAAAAGAACTGTGCTTCCTACACACACCGGCCATATCTAGTTCAACTCTGCTTAGGAACCTGACAAGAACAGTAGATCCTCTTCAGTCCCATACACTGTACTTGCTGGGAAAAGACGCGAGTGCTATTTGCACTGTGTATGGCAATGGGAGCGCAATAGTGACTCTTCTTACCAGAAAACAACTCTTGGTCGTAGGACCAGAAACTACATGGGATTCAACTCCATTTCTGACTGGGAAACAAACACTAGCTAGCCTTACAAGAAACACACTCTGCTTTTGAGAAAAGAGCACTCTTCTACTCTACTGTGTTTTCTATAAGGCCAGAAGAGTGAGCTTGCTTAGAACAAAAGAACTGTGCTTCCTACACACACGGGCCATATCTAGTTCAACTCTGCTTAGGAAACTGACAAGAACAGTAGATCCTCCTCAGTCCAATACACTGTACATGCTGGGAACAGACACCCGTGCTATTTGCCCTGTGTATGACAATGGGAGCGTAATTGTGTCTCTTCTTACCAGAAAACAACTCTTACTAGTAGGACCGGAAACTGCATGGGATTCAACTCCATTCATGACGTGGAAAGGAATGCTAGCTCGCCTTACAAGAAACACACTCTGCTTTTGAGAAAAGAGCACTCTTCTACTCTACTGTGTTTCCTATGGGGTCCAAACAGTGAGCTTGCTCAGAACAAAAGAACTGTGATTCCTACACACACCGAACATATCTAGTTCAACTCTACCTAGGAAACTGAAAAGAACAGTAGCTCCTCTTCAGTCCAATACACTGTACTTAATGGGAACAGACGCGAGTGCTATTTGCACTGTGTATGGCAATGGGAGCACAATAGTAACTTTCCTTATCAGAAAACAACTCTTGCTCATAGGACCGGAAACTGCCTGTGATTGAACTCAATTTAGGACTGGGAAACAAACGCTGGCTCGCCTTACAAGAAACACACTCTGCTTTTGAGAAAAGAGCACTATGCTACTCTACTGTGTTTCCTATGAGGTCCGAACAGTGAGCTTGCTCAGAACAAAAAAAAACGTGATTCCTACACACACCGCCACACCTAGTTCAATTCTGCTTAGAAACCTGACAAGAAAAGTAGATCCTCTTCAGTAAAATACACTGTACTGCTGAGAACAGACAACAGTGCTATTTGTCCTGTGTATGGCAATTGGAGCGCAATAGTGACTCTTCTTACCATAAAACCACTCTTGCTCATAGGACCAGAAACTGCATATGATTCAACTCCAATTTGGACTGGGAAACAAACGCTAGCTCGCCTTACAAGAAACACACTCTGCTTTTGAGAAAAGAGCACTCTTCTACTCTACTGTGTTGCCTATGGTGTCCAAACAGTGAGCTTGCTCAGAACAAAAGAACTGTGCTTCCTACACACACAGACCATATCTAGTTCAGCTCTGCTTAGGAAACTGACAAGAACAGTAGCTCCTCTTCAGTCCAATACAGTGTACTTGCTGGGAACAGACGCCAGTGCTATTTGTCCTGTGTAGGGCAATGGCAGCGCAATAATGACTCTTCTTACCAGAGAACAACTCTTGCTCGTAGGACCAGAAACTGCATGGGATTCAACTCCATTTAGGACTGGGAAACAAACGCTAGCTCGCCTTACAAGAAACACACTCTGCTTTTGAGAAAAGAGCACTCTTTTACTCTACTGAGTTTCCTATGGGGTCCAAACAGTGAGCTTGCTCAGAACAAAAGAACTGTGCTTCCTACACACACCGACCATATTTAGTTCAACTCTGCTTAGGAAACTGACAAGAACAGTAGCTCCTATTGAGTCCAATACACTGTACTTCCTGGGAACAGACGCTAGTGCTATTTGCACTGTGTGTGGCAATGGGAGCACAATAGTAACTTTCCTTACCAGAAAACAACTCTTGCTCATAGGACTGGAAACTGCCTGTGATTGAACTCCATTTAGGACTAGGAAACAAACTCTAGCTCGCCTTACAAAAAAAAACACTCTGCTTTTGAGAAAAGAGCACTCTTCTACTCTACTGTGTTTCCTATGAGGTCCGAACAGTGAGCTTGCTCAGAACAAAAAAAAAAAACGTGCTTCCTACACACACCACCACACCTAGTTCAATTCTGGTTAGGAAGCTGACAAGAACAGTAGATCCTCTTCAGTCCAATACACTGTACTCCTGGGAGCAGACAACAGTGCTATTTGTCCTGTGTGTGGCAATGGCAGCGCAACAGTGACTCTTCTTACCATAAAACAACTCTTGCTCATAGGACCAGAAACTGCATGTGATTCAACTCCATTTAGGACTGGGAAACAAACGCTAGCTCTTTTTACAAGAAACACACTCGGCTTTAGAGAAAAGAGCACTCTTCTACTCTACTGTGTTTCCTATAGGGCCAGAACAGTGAGCTTGCTCAGAACAAAAGAACTGTGATTCCTACACACACCGACATATCTAGTTCAACTCTGCTTAGGAAACTGACAAGAACAGTAGCTCCACTTCAGTCCGAAACACTGTATTTGCTGGGAACAGACGCGAGTGCTATTTGCACTGTGTATGGCAATGGGAGCTCAATAGTTACTTTCCTTACCAGAAAACAACTCTTGCTCGTAGGAACAGAAACTGCATGGAATTCAACTCCATTTAGGACTGGGAAACAAACACTAGCTCGCCTTACAAGAAACACACTCTGCTTCTTACAAAAGAGCACAATTCTACTCTACTGTGTTTCCTATGGGGTCCGAACAGTGAGCTTGCTCAGAACAAAAGAACTGTGCTACCTACACACACCGACCATATCTAGTTCAACTCTGCTTAGGAAACTGACAAGAACAGTAGCTCCTATTCAGTCCAATACACTGTGCTTGCTGTGAACAGACGCGAGTGCTATTTGCACTGTGTATTGCATTTGGAGCACAATAGTGACTCTTCTTACCAGAAAACAACTCTTGCTCGTAGGACCAAAAACTGCATGTGACTCAACTCCATTTAGGACTGGGAAACAAACGCGAGCTCGCCTTACAAGAAACACACTCTGCTTTAGAGAAAAGCGCTCTCTTCTACTCTACTGTGTTCCCTATGGGGTCCGAACAGTGAGCTTCCTCAGAACAAAAAAAGTGTGCTTCCTACACACACGGCCATATCTAGTTCAAGTCTGATTAGGAACCTGACAAGAACAGTAGATCCTCTTTCGTCCAATACACTGTACTTGCTTGGAAAAGACGCCAGTGCTATTTGTCCTGTGTATGGCAATGGCAGCGCAATAGTGACTCTTCTTGCCAGAAAACAACTCTTGCTTGTAGGACCAGAAACTCCATGTGATTCAACTCCATTTAGGACTAGGAAACAAACGCTAGCTCGCCTTACAAAAAACACACTCTGCTTTTGAGAAAAGAGCACTCTTCTACTCTACTATGTTTCCTATGGGGTCCAAACAGTGAGCTTGCTCAGAACAAAAGAACTGTGCTTCCTAAACACGCGGGCCATATCTAGTTCAACTCTGCTTAGGAAACTGACAAGAAAAGTAGCTCCTCTTCAGTCCGATACACTGTACTTGCTGGGAAGAGACGCGAGTGCTATTTGCACTGTGTATGGCAATGGGAGCACAATAGAGACTTTCCTTACCAAAAAACAACTCTTGCTCGTAGGACCAGAAACTGCATGTGATTCAGCTCCATATAGGACTCGGAAACAAATTCTAGCTCGCCTTACAAGAAACACAATCTGCTTTTGAGAAAAGAGCACTCTTCTACTCTACTGTGTTTCCTATAGGGCCAGAACAGTGAGCTTGCTCAGAACAAAAGAACTGTGCTTCCTACACACACGGCCATATCTAGTTCAACTCTGCTTAGGAACCTGACAAGAACAGTAGATCCTCTTCAGTCCAATACACTGTACATGCTGGGAAGAGATGCGTGTGCTATTTGCCCTTTGTATGACAATGGGAGCACAATAGTGACTCTTCTTACCAGAAAACAACTCTTGCTCGTAGGTCCAGAAACTGCATGTGATTCATCTCCATTTAGGAGTGGGAAACAAACACTAACTCGACTTACAAGAAACACACTCTGATTTAGAGAAAAAAGCACTCTTCTACTCTATTGTGTTTCCTAAGAAGTCCGAACAGTGAACTTGCTCAGTACAAAAGAAATGTGCTTCCTACACACACGGCCATATCTAGTTCAATTCTGCTTAGGAACCTGACAAGAACAGTAGATCCTCTTCAGTCCAATACACTGTACTGCTTGGAACAGACAACAGTGCTATTTGTCCTGTGTATGGCAATGGCAGCACAATAGTGACTCTTCTTACCATAAAACAACTCTTGCTCGTAGGACCAGAAAATGCATGTGATTCAACTCCATTTAGGACTGGGAAACAAACGCTAGCTCGCCTTACAAGAAACACACTCTGCTTTTGAGAAAAGAGCACTCTTCTACTCTACTGTGTTTCCTATGGGTTCCGAACAGTGAGCTTGCTCAGAACAAAAAAACTGTTCTTCCTACACACACGGCCATATCTAGTTCAAGTCTTCTTAGGAACCTGACAAGAACAGTAGATCCTCTTCCATCCGATACACTGTACTTGCTGGGAAAACACGCCAGTGTTATTTGTCCTGTGTATGGCAAAGGCAGCGCAATAGTGACTCTTCTTACCAGAAAACAACTCTTGCTTGTAGGACCAGAAACTGCATGTGATTCAACTCCATTTAGGACTGGGAAACAAACGCTAGCTCGCCTTACAAGAAACCCACTCTGCTTTGAGAAAAGAGCACTCTTCTACTCTACTGGGTTTCCTATGGTGTCCAAACAGTGAGCTTGCTCAGAACAAAAGAACTGTGCTTCCTACACACGCGGTACATATCTCGTTCAACTCTGCTTAGGAAACTCACAAGAACAGTAGCTCCTATTCAGTCCGATACACAGTACTTGCTGGGAACAGACGTGAGTGCTATTTGCACTGTGTATAGCAATGGGAGCGCAATAGTGACTTTCCTTACCAGAAAAAAACTCTTGCTCGTAGGACCAGAAACTGCATGGTTTTCAACTCCATATAGGAGTGGAAAACAAATGCTAGCTCCCCTTACAAGAAACACAATCTGCTTTTGAGAAAAGAGCACTCTTCTACTCTACTGTGATTCCTATAAGGCCAGACAGTGAGCTTGCTCAGAACAAAAGAACTGTGATTCCTACACACACGGTCATATCTAGTTCAACTCTGCTTAGGAAACTGACAAGAACAGTAGCTCCTATTCAGTCCAATACACTGTAATTCCTGGGAACAGATGCGAGTGCTATTTGCACTGTGTATGGCAATGGGAGCGCAATAGTGACTTTCCTTACCAGAAAACAACTCTTGCTCGTAGGACCAGAAACTGCATGTGATTCAACTCCATTTAGGACTGGGAAACAAATGCTAGCTCGCCTTACACGAAACACACTCTGCTTTTGAGAAAAGAGCACTCTTCTACTCTACTGTGTTTCCAAAGGAGTCCAAAGAGTGAGCTTGCTCAGAACAAAAGAACTGTGCTTCCCACACACGGACCATATCTAGTTCAACTCTGCTGAGGAAACTGACATAAACAGTAGCTCCTAATCAGTCCAATACACTGTACTTGAAGGGAACAGACGCGAGTACTATTTGTACTGTGTATGGCATTTGGAGCACAATAGTGACTCTTCTTACCAGAAAACAACTCTTGCTCTTAGGACCAAAAACTGCATGTGTCTCAACTCCATTTAGGACCAGAAACTGCATATGATTCAACTTCATTTAGGACTGGGAAACAAATGCTAGCTCGCCTTACATGAAACACACTCTGCTTTTGAGAAAAGAGCACTCACTCTTCTACTCTACTGTGTTTCCTATGGGGTCCAAACAGTGAGCTTGCTCAGAACAAAAGAACTGTGCTTCCTACACACACGGGCCATATCTAGTTCAACTCTGCTTAGGAAACTGACAAGAACAGTAGCTCCTCTTCAGTCCAATACACTGTACTTGCTCGGAACAGACGCGAGTGCTATTTGCACTGTGTATGGCAATTGGAGCACAATAGTGACTCGTCTTACCAGAAAACAACTCTTGCTCGTAGGACAAAAAACTGAATGTGACTCAACTCCATTTAGGACTGGGAAACAAACACTAGCTCGCCTTCCAAAAACACACTCTGCTTTTGAGAAAAGAGCACTCTTCTACTCTACTGTGTTTCCTATGTGTTCCGAACAGTGAGCTTGCTCAGAACAAAAAAACTGTGCTTCCTACACACACGGCCATATCTAGTTCAAGTCTGCTTAGCAACCTGACAAGAATAGTAGCTCCTATTCAGTCCGATACACTGTACTTGCTGGGAACAGACGCGAGTGCTATTTGCACTGTATATGGCATTTGGAGCGCAACAGTGACTCTTCTTACCAGAAAACAACTCTTGCTCGTAGGAGCAAAAACTGCATGTGACTCAACTCCATTTAGGACTGGGAAACAAACGCGAGCTCGCCTTACAAGAAACACACTCTGCTTTTAAGAAAAGTGCACTCTTCTACTCTACTGTGTTTCCTATAGGGCCAGAAGCGTGAGCTTGCTCAGAACATAAGAACTGTGCTTCCTACACACACAGGCCATATCTAGTTCAACTCTGCTTAGGAAACTGACAAGAACAGTAGCTCCTTTTCAGTCTGATACACTGTACTTGCTGAGAACAGACGCATGTGCTATTTGCACTGTGTATGGCAATGGGAGCGCAATAGTGACTTTCCTTACCAGAAAACAACTCTTGCTCATAGGACCAGATTCTGCATGTGATTCCACTCCATTTAGGACTGCAAAACATACGCTAGCTCACCTTACAAGAAACACACTCTGCTTTAGAGAAAAGAGTACTCTTCTATTCTACTGTGTTTCCTATGCGGTCCAAACAGTGAGCTTGCTCAGAACAAAAGAACTGTGCTTCCTACACACATGGACCATAACTAGTTCATCTCTGCTTAGGAAACTGACAAGAACAGTAGCTCCTTTTCAGTCCAATACACTCAACTTGCTGGGAACAGACGCCAGTGCTATTTGTCCTGTGTAGGTTAATGGCAGCGCAATATTGACTCTTCTTACCAGAAAACAACTCTTGCTCGTAGGACCAGAAACTGCATGGGATTCAACTCCATTTAGGACTGGGAAACAAACGCTAGCTCGCCTTACAAGAAACACACTTTGCTTTTGAGAAAAGAGCACTCTTCTACTCTACTGAGTTTCCTATGGGGTCCAAACAGTGAGCTTGCTCAGAACAAAAGAACTGAGCTTCCTTTCAAACACTGACCATATCTAGTTCAACTCTGTTTAGGAAACTGACAAGAACAGTAGCTCCTCTTCAGTCTGATACACTGTATTTGCTGGGAACAGATGCGAGTGCTATTTGCACTGTGTAGGGCAATGGGAGCTCAGTAGTTACTTTCCTAACCAGAAAACAACTCTTGCTCGTAGGACCAGAAACTGCATGTAATTCAACTCCATTTAGGACTGGGAAACAAACGCTAGCTCACCTTACAAGAAACACACTCTGCTTTTGAGAAAAGAGCACTCTTCTACTCTACTGTGTTTCCTATGTGGTCCAAACAGTGAGCTTGCTCAGAACAAAAGAACTGTGCTTCCTACACACACGGCCATATCTAGTTCAATTCTGCTTAGGAACCTGACAAGAACAGTAGATCCTCTTCAGTCCAATACACTGTACTTGCTGGGAAGAGACGCCAGTGCTATTTGTCCTGTGTATGGCAATGGCAGCGCAATAGTGACTCTTCTTACCATAAAACAACTCTTGCTCGTAGGACCAGAAACTGCATGTGATTCAACTCCATTTAGGACTGGGAAACAAACGCTAGCTCGCCTTACAAGAAACACACTCTGCTTTAGAGAAAAGAGCACTCTTCTACTCTACTGTGTTTCCTACGTGGTCCGAACAGTGAGCTTGCTCAGAACAAAAGAACTGTGCTTCCTACACGGGAAATATCTAGCTCAACTCTGCTTAGGAAACTGACAAGAACAGTAGCTCCTATTCAGTCCAATACACTATACTTGCTGGGAACAGATGCGAGAGCTATTTGCACTGTGTATGGCATTTGGAGCGCAATAGTGACTCTTCTTACCAGAAAACAACTCTTGCTCGTAGGACCAAAATCTGCCTGTGACTCAACTCCATTTAGGACTGGGAAACAATCACGAGCTCGCCTTACAAGAAACACACTCTGCTTTAGAGAAAAGAGCACTCTTCTACTCTACTGTGTTTCCTATGGCGTCCGAACAGTGAGCTTGCTCAGAACAAAAAAACTGTGCTTCCTACACACATGGCCATATATAGTTCAAATCTGCTTAGGAAACTGACAAGAACAGTAGCTCCTCTTCAGTCCGATACACTGTACTTGCTGGGAACAGACGCGAGTGCTATTTGCACTGTGTATGGCAATGGGAGCACAATAGTGACTTCCTTACCAGAAAACAACTCTTGCTCGTAGGACCCGAAACTGCATGTGATTCAACTCCATTTAGGACTGGGAAACAAACGCTAGCTAGCCTTACTAGAAACACACTCTGCTTTTGAGAAAAGAGCACTCTTCTACTCTACTGTGTTTCCTATAGGGCCAGAACAGTGAGCTTGCTCAGAACAAAAGAACTGTGCTTCCTACACACACGGACCATATCTAGTTCAACTCTGCTTAGGAAACTGACAAGAACAGTAGCTCCTATTCAGTCCAATACACTGTACTTGCTGGGAATAGACGCGAGTGCTATTTGCACTGTGTATGGCAATTGGAGAACAATAGTGATTCGTCTTACCAGAAAACAACTCTTGCTCGTAGGACAAAAAACTGCATGTGACTCAACCTCATTTAGGACTGGGAAACAAACGCTAGCTCGCCTTCCAAGAAACACACTCTGCTTTTGAGAAAAGAGCACTCTTCTACTCTACTGTTTCCTATGTGTTCCGAACAGTGAGCTTGCTCAGAACAAAAAAACTGTGCTTCCTACAAACACGGCCATATCTAGTTCAAGTCTGCTTAGGAATCTGACAAGAACAGTACATCCTCTTCATTCCGATACACTGTACTTGCTGGGAACAGACGGGAGGGCTATTTGCACTGTGTATGGCAATGGGAGCGCAATAGTGACTTTCTTTACCAGAAAACAACTCTTGCTCGTAGGATCAGAAACTGCATGTGATTCAACTTCATTTAGGACTGGGAAACAAATGCTAGCTCGTCTTACATGAAACACACTCTGCTTTTGAGAAAAGAGCACTCTTCTACTCTACTGTGTTTCCTATGGGTTCCAAACAGTGAGCTTGCTCAGAACAAAAGAACTGTGCTTCCTACACACACAGGCCATATCTAGTTCAACTCTGCTTAGGAAACTGACAAGAACAGTAGCTCCTCTTCAGTCCAATACACTGTACTTGCTCGGAACAGACGCGAGTGCTATTTGCACTGTGTATGGCAATTGGACCACAATAGTGACTCGTTTTACCAGAAAACAACTCTTGCTCGTAGGACAAAAAACTGCATGTGATTCCACTCCATTTAGAACTGGGAAACAAACGCTAGCTCGCCTTAAAAGAAACACACTCTGCTTTAAAGAAAAGAGCACTCTTCTATTCTACTGTATTTCCTATGGGGTCCAAACAGTGAACTTGCTCAGAACAAAAGAACTGTGCTTCCTACACACACGGACCATATCTAGTTCAGCTCTGCTTAGGAAACTGACAAGAACAGTAGCTCCTTTTCAGTCCAATACACTCTACTTGCTGGGAACCGACGCCAGTGCTATTTGTCCTGTGTAGGGCAATGGCAGCGCAATAATGACTCTTCTTACCAGAAAACAACTCTTGCTCGTAGGACCAGAAACTGCATGGAATTCAACTCCATTTAGGACTGGGAAACAAACGCTAGCTCGCCTTACAAGAAACACACTTTGCTTTTGAGGAAAGAGCACTCTTCTACTCTACTGAGTTTCCTATGGGGTCCAAACAGTGAGCTTGCTCAGAACAAAAGAACTGTGCTTCCTTTCAAACACTGACCATCTCTAGTTCAAATCTGCTTAGGAAACTGACAAGAACACTAGCTCCTATTCAGTCCAATACACTGTATTTGCTGGGAACAGATGCGAGTGCTATTTGCACTGTGTATGGCAATGGGAGCTCAATAGTTACTTTCCTTACCAGAAAAAAAAACTCTTGCTCGTAGGACCAGAAACTGCATGTGATTCAACTCCATTTAGGACTGGGAAACAAACGCTAGCTCGCCTTACAAGAAACACACTCTGCTTTTGAGAAAAGAGCACTCTCCTACTCTACTGTGTTTCCTAGGTGGTCCAAACAGTGAGCTTGCTCAGAAAAAAAGAACTGTGCTTCCTACACACACGGCCATATCTAGTTCAATTCTCCTTAGGAACCTGAGAAGAACAGTAGATCCTCTTCAGTCCAATACACTGTACTTGCTGGAAAGAGACGCCAGTGCTATTTGTCCTGTGTATGGCAATGGCAGTGCAATAGTGACTCTTCTTACCATAAAACAACTCTTGCTCGTAGGAACAGAAACGGCATGTGATTCAACTCCATTTAGGACTGGGAAACAAACGCTAGCTCGCCTTACAAGAAACACACTCTGCTTTTGAGAAAAGAGCAAAATTCAACTCTACTGTGTTTCCTATGTGGTCCGAACAGTGAGCTTGCTCAGAACTAAAGAACTGTGCTTCCTACACACACGGCCATATCTAGTTCAATTATGCTTAGGAACCTGACAAGAACAGTAGATCCTCTTCAGTCCAATACACTGTACTTGCTGGGAACAGACGCCAGTGGAATTTGTCCTGTGTATGGCAATGGCAGCGCAATAGTGACTCTTCTTACCATAAAACAACTCTTGCTCGTAGGACCAAAAACTGCCTGTGACAACTCCATTTAGGACTGGTAAACAAAGGCGAGCTCGCCTTACATGAAACACACTCTGCTTTAGAGAAAAGAGCACTCTTCTACTCTACTGTGTTCCCTATGTGGTCCAAACAGTGAGCTTGCTCAGAACAAAAAAACTGTGCTTCCTACAAATATGGCCATATCTAGTTCAAGTCTGATTAGGAACCTGACAAGAACAGTAGATCCTCTTCCGTCCAATACACTGTACTTGCTGGGAAGAGACGCCAGTGCTATTTGTCCTGTGTATGGCAATGGCAGCGCAATAGTGACTCTTCTTACCAGAAAACAACTCTTGCTTGTAGGACCAGAAACTCCATGTGATTCAACTCCATTTAGGACTGGGAAACAAACGCTAGCTCGCATTACAAGAAACACATTCTGCTCTAGAGAAAAGAGCACTCTTCTACTCTACTGGGTTTCCTATGGGGTCCAAACAGTGAGCTTGCTCAGAACAAAAGAACTGTGCTTCCTACACACGCGGGACATATCTCGTTCAACTCTGCTTAGGAAACTGACAAGAACAGTAGCTCCTCTTCAGTCCGATACACTGTACTTGCTGGGAACAGACGCGAGTGCTATTTGCACTGTTTATGGCAATGGGAGCGCAATAGTGACTTTCCTTACCAAAAAACAACTCTTGCTCGTAGGACCAGAAACTGCATGTGATTCAACTCCATATAGAACTGGGAAACCAACGCCAGCTCGCCTTAGAAGAAATACACTCTGCTTTTGTGGAAAGAGCACTCTTCTACTCTACTGTGTTTCCTATAGGGCCAGAACAGTGAGCTTGCTCAGAACAAAAGAACTGTGCTTCCTACACACACGGCCATATCTAGTTCAACTCTGCTTAGGAACCTGACAAGAACAGTAGATCCTCTTCAGTCCAATACACTGTACATGCTGGGAACAGACGCGTGTGCTATTTGCCCTGTGTATGACAATGGGAGCACAATAGTTACTCTTCTTACCAGAACACAACTCTTGCTCGTAGGACCAGAAAGTGCATGTGATTCAACTCCATTTAGGACTGTGAAACAAACACTAACTCGCCTTACAAGAAACACACTCTGAGTTAGAGAAAAAAGCACTCTTCTACTCTATTGTGTTTCATAAGAGGTCCGAACAGTGAACTTGCTCAGAACAAAAGAACTGTGCTTCCTACACACACGGCCATATCTAGTTCAATTCTGCTTAGCAACCTGACAAGAACTGTAGATCCTCTTCAGTCCAATACACTGTACTTCCTGGGAAGAGATTCCAATACTATTTATCCTGTGTATGGCAATGGCAGCGCAATATTGACTCTTCTTACCAGAAAACAACTCTTGCTCATAGGACCGGAAACTGCCTGTGATTGAACTCCACTTAGGACTAGGAAACAAACGCTAGCTCGCCTTACAAGAAACACACTCTGCTTTTGAGAAAAGAGCACTCTTCTACACTACTGTTTTCCTATGAGGTCCGAACAGTGAGCTTGCTCAGAACAAAAAATCGAGCTTCCTACACACACCGCCACATCTAGTTCAATTCTGCTTAGGAACCTGACAAGAACAGTAGATCCTCTTCAGTCCAATACACTGTACTGCTGGGAACAGACAACAGTGCTATTTGTCCTGTGTATGGCAATGGCAGTGCAATAGTGACTCTTCTTACCATAAAACAACTCTTGCTCGTAGGACCAGAAACTGCATGTGATTCAACTCCATTTAGGACTGGGAAACAAACGCTAGCTCGCCTTACAAGAAACACACTCTGCTTTAGAGAAAAGAGCACTCTTCTACTCTACTGTGTTTCCTATGTGGTCCGAACAGTGAGCTTGCTCAGAACAAAAGAACTGTGCTTCCTACACGGGAAATATCTAGCTCAACTCTGCTTAGGAAACTGACAAGAACAGTAGCTCCTATTCAGTCCAATACACTATACTTGCTGGGAACAGATGCGAGAGCTATTTGCACTGTGTATGGCTATTGGAGCACAATAGTGACTCGTCTTACCAGAAAACAACTCTTGCTCGTAGGACAAAAAACTGCATGTGACTCAACTCCATTTATGACTGGGAACCATCGCTAGCTCGCCTTCCAAGAAACACACTCTGCTTTAGAGAAAAGAGCACTCTTCTACTCTACTGTGTTTCCTATGGGTACCGAACAGTGAGCTTGCTCAGAACAAAAAAACTGTGCTTCCTACACACACAGACATATCTAGTTCAAGTCTGCCTAGGAACCTGACAAGAACAGTAGATCCTCTACCATCCAATACACTGTACTTGCTGGGAAAATACGCCAGTGTTATTTGTCCTGTGTATGGCAATGTCAGCTCAATAGTGACTCTTCTTACCAGAAAACAACTCTTGCTTGTAGGACCAGAAACTGCACGTGATTCAACTCCATTTAGGACTGGGAAACAAACGCTAGCTTGCCTTACAAGAAACACACTCTGCTTTTGAGAAAAGAGCACTCTTCTACTCTACTGTGTTTCCTATGGTGTCCAAACAGTGAGCTTGCTCAGAACAAAAGAACTGTGCTTCCTACACACATGAGCCATATCTAGTTCAACTCTGCTTAGGAAACTGACAACAACAGTAGCTCCTCTTCAGTCAAATACACTGTACATGCTGGGAACAGACGCGAGTGCTATTTGCACTGTGTATGTCAATGGGAGCGCAATAGTGACTTTCCTTACCAGAAAACAACTCTTGCTCGTAGGACCAGAAACTGTATGTGATTCAACTGTATTTAGGACTGGGAAACAAATGCTAGCTCGCCTTACAAGAAATACAATCTGCTTTAGAGAAAAGAGCACTCTTCTACTCTACTGTGTTTCCTATAGGACCAAAACAGTGAGATTGCTCAGAACAAAAGAACTGAGCTTCCTACACACACGGGCCATATCTCGGTCAACTCTGCTTAGGAAACTGACAACAACAGTAGCTACTCTTCAGTCCGATACACTGTACTTGCTGGGAACAGAGGCGAGTACTATTTGCTCTGTGCATGGCAATGGGAGCACAATAGTGACTCTTCTTACCATAAAACAACTCTTGCTCATAGGACCAGAAACTGCATGAGATTCAACTCCATTTAGGACTTGGAAACAAACGCTAGCTCGCATTACAAGAAACACACTCTGCTTTTGAGAAAAGAGCCCTCTTATACTCTAAAGTGTTTCCTATAGGGCCAGAACAGTGAGCTTGCTCAGAAAAAAAAAACTGTGCTTCCTACACACACGGGCCATATCTAGTTCAACTCTGCTTAGGAAACTGACAAAAACAGTAGCTCCTCTTCAGTCCGGTACACTGTACTAGCAGGGAACACACGCGAGTGCTATTTGCACTGTGTATGGCAATGGGAGCGCCATAGTGACTTTCCTTACCAGAAAACAACTCTTGCTCGTAGGAACAAAAACTGCATGGGATTCAACTCCATTTAGGACTGGGAAACAAATGCTAGCTCGCCTTACAAGAAACACACTCTGCTTTTGAGAAAAGAGCACTCATCTACTCTACTGTGTTTCCTATGAGGTCCAAACAGTGAGCTTGCTCAGAACAGAAAACTGTGCTTCCTACACACGGACCATATCTAGTTCAACTCTGATTATGAAACTAACAAGAACAGTAGCTCCTCTTCAGTCCAATAAACTGTAATTGCTGGGAATAGACGCGAGTGCTATTTGCACTGTGTATGGCAATTGGAGCGCAATAGTGACTTTCCTTACCAGAAAACAACTCTTGCTCGTAGGACCAGAAACTGTATGAGATTCAACTCCATTTAGGACTTGGAAACAAACGCTAGCTCGCATTACAAGAAACACACTCTGCTTTTGAGAAAAGAGCACTCTTCTACTCTACTGTCTTTCCTATGTGGTCAAAACAGTGAGCTTGCTCAGAAAAAAGAACTGAGCTTCCTACACACATGGGCCATATCTCGTTCAACTCTGTTTAGGAAACTGACAACAACAGTAGCTACTCTTCAGTCCGATACACTGTACTTGTTGGGAACAGAAGCGAGTGCAATTTGCACTGTGTATGGCAATGGGAGCACAATAGTGACTCTTCTTACCAGAAAACAACTCTTGCTCATAGGACCAGAAACTGCATGAGATTCAACTCCATTTAGGACTGGGAAACAAACGCTAGCTAGCCTTACATGAAACACACTCTGCTTTTGAGAAAAGAGCACTCTTCTACTCTACTGTCTTTCCTATAGGTCCGAACAGAGAGCTTGCTCAGAACAAAAGAACTGTGCTTCCTACACACACAGGCCATATCTAGTTCAACTCTGGTTAGGAAACTGACAAGAACAGTAGCTCCTCTTCAGTCCAATTCACTGTACATGCTAGGAACAGACGACAGGACTATTTGCTCTGTGTATGACAATGGGAGCGCAATAGGGACTCTTTTACCAGAAAACAACTCTTGCTCGTAGGACCAGAAACTGCATGTGATTCAACTCCATTTAGGACTGGGAAACAAATGCTAGCTCGCCTTACAAGAAACACACTCTGCTTTTGAGAAAAGAGCACTCTTCTACTCTACTGTGTTTCCGATGTGGTCAAAACAGTGAGGTTGCTCAAAACAAAAGAACTGAGCTTCCTACACACACGGGCCATATCTCGTTCAACTCTGCTTAGGAAACTGACAAGAACAATAGCTCCTCTTCAGTCCGATACACTGTACTTGCTGGGAACAGACGCGAGTGCTCTTTGCACTGTGTATGGTAATGGGAGCACAATAGTGACTTCCTTACCATAAAACAACTCTTGCTCGTAGGACCAGTAACTTCATGTGATTTAACTCCATTTAGGACTGGGAAACAACCGCTAGCTCGCCTTACAAAAACACACTCTGCTTTTGAGAAAAGAGCACTCTTCTACTCTACTGTGTTTCCAATGGGGTCCAAACAGTGAGCTTGCTCAGAACAAAAGAACTGTGCCTCCTACACACGGATCATATCTAGTTCAACTCTGCTGAGGAAACTGACAAGAACAGTAGCTCCTAATCAGTCCAATACACAGTACTTGAAGGGAACAGACGCGAGTACTATTTGCACTGTTTACGGCAATTGGAGCGCAATAGTGTCTCTTCTTACCAGAAAACAACTCTTTCTCATAGGACCAAAAACTTCATGTGACTCAACTCCATTTAGGACTGGGAAACAAACGCGAGCTCACCTTACAAGAAAAACACTCTGCTTTAGAGAAAAGAGCACTCTTCTACTCTACTGTGTTTCCTATGGGGTCCAAAGAGTGAGCTTGCTCAGTAAAAAAGAACTGTGCTTCCTACACACATGGACCATATCTAGTTCAACTCTGCTTAGGAAACTGACAAGAACAGTAGCTCCTATTCAGTCCAATACACTGTACTTGCTGGGAACAGACAACAGTGCTATTTGTCCTGTGTATGGCAATGGCAGCACAATAGTGACTCTTCTTACGAGAAAAGATCTCTTGCTCATAGGAACAGAAACTGCATGGGATTCAACTCCATTTATAACTGGCAAACAAACGCTAGCTCACCTTACAAGAAGCACACTCTGCTTTTGAGAAAAGAGCACTCTTCTACTCTAAAGTGTTTCCTATAGGGCCAGAACAGTGAGCTTGCTGAGAACAAAAGAACTGTGCTTCCTACACACACGGGCCATATCCAGTTCAACTCTGCTTAGGAAACTAACAAGAACAGTAGCTCCTCTTCATTCCGATACACTGTAATAGCTGGGAACACACGCGAGTGCTATTTGCACTGTGTATGTCAATGAGAGCCCAATATTGACTTTCCTTACCAGAAAACAACTCTTGCTCATAGGACCAGAAACTGCATGTGATTCAACTCCATTTAGGACTGGGAAACAAATGCTAGCTCGCCTTACATGAAACACACACTGCTTTTGAGAAAAGAGCACTCTTCTACTCTACTGTGTTTCCTATGGGGCCCGAAAAGTGAGCTTGCTCAGAACAAAATAACTGTGCTTCCTACACACACGGGCCATATCTAGTTCAACTCTGCTTAGGAAACTGACATGAACAGTAGATCCTCTTCAGTCCAATACACTGTACTTGCTGGGAAGAGATGCAAGTGCTATTTGCACTGTGTATGGCAATGGGAGTGCAATAGTGACTCTTCTTACCAGAAAAAAAACTCTTGCTCGTAGGACCAAAAACTGCATGTGTCTCAACTCCATTTAGGACTGGGAAAGAAACGCTAGCTCGCCTTACAAGAAAAACACTCTGCTTTTGAGAAAAGAGCATTCTTCTAATATACTGTGTTTCCTATAGGGCCATAACAGTGAGCTTCCTCAGAACAAAAGAACTGTGCTTCCTGCACACATGGGCCATGCCTATTCAATTCTGCTTAGGAAACTGACAAGAACAGTAGATCCTCTTCAGTCCAATACACTGTACATGCTGGGAACAGACGCCAGTACTATTTGCCCTGTGTATGACAATGGGAGCACAATAGTGACTCTTCTTACCAGAAAACATCTCTTGCTCCTAGGACCAGAAACTGCATGTGATTCAACTCCATTTAAGACTGGGAAACAAACGCTAGCTCGCCTTACAAGAAAAACACTCTGCTTTTGAGAAAAGAGCACTTTTCTACTCTTCTGTGTTTCCTATAGGGCCAGAACAGTGAGCTTGATCAGAACAAAAGAACTGTGCTTCCTTCACACAGGCCATATCTAGTTCAACTCTGCTTAGGAAACTGACAAGAACAGCAGCTCCTCTTCAGTCCGATACACTGTACTTGCTGGGAACAGACGCATGTGCTATTTGCACTATGTATGGCAATGGGAGCGCAATAGTAACTTTCCTTACCAGAAAACAACTCTTGCTCCTAGGACCCGAAACTGCATGTGATTCAACTCCATTTAGGACTGGGAAACAAATGCTAGCTCGCCTTACATGAAACACACTCTGCTTTTGAGAAAAGAGCACTCTTCTACTCTACTGTGTTTCCTATGGGATCCAAAAAGTGAGCTTGCTCAGAACAAAAGAACTGTGCTTCCTACACACGGACCATATCTAGTTCAACTCTGCTTAGGGAACTGACAGTACAGTAGCTCCTATTCAGTCCAATACACTGTACTTCCTGGGAACAGACGCGAGTGCTATTTGTAATGTGTGTGGCAATGGGAGCGCAATAGTGACTTTCCTTACCAGAAAACAACTCTTGCTCGTAGGACCAGAAACTGCATGTGATTCAACTCCATTTAGGACTGGGAAACAAACGCTAGCTTGCTTTACAAGAAAAACACTCTGCTTTTGAGAAAAGAGCACTCTTCTACTCTACTGTGTTTCCTATAGGGCCAGAATAGTGAGCTTGCTCAGAACAAAAGAACTGTGCTTCCTACACACACGGGCTATATCTAGTTCAACTCTGCTTAGGAAACTGACAAGAACAGTAGCTCCTCTTCAGTCCAATACACTGTACATGCTGGGAACAGACGCCAGTGCTATTTGCCCTGTGTATGATAATGGGAGCGCAATAGTGACTCTTGTTACCAGAAAACAACTCTTGCTCATAGGACCAGACACTGCATGTGATTCAACTCCATTTATAACTGGCAAACAAACGCTAGATCGCCTTACAATAAACACACTCTGCTTTTGAGAAAAGAGCACTCTTCTAGTCTAATGTGTTTTTTCTAGGGCAAGAATAGTGAGCTTGCTCAGAACAAAAGAACTGTGCTTCCTACACACACCGACTATATCTAGTTCAACTCTGCTTAGGAAACTGACAAGACTGTAGCTCCTCTTCAGTCCAATACACTGTACATGCTGGGAACAGACGCCAGTGCTATTTGCCCTGTGTATGTCAATGGGAGCGCAATAGTGACTCTTCTTACCAGAAAACAACTCTTGCTCGTAGGACCAGAAACTGTATGTGAATCAACTGTATTTAGGACTGGGAAACAAATGCTAGCTCGCCTTACAAGAAATACAATCTGCTTTAGAGAAAAGAGCACTCTTCTACTCTACTGTGTTTCCTATAGGACCAAAACAGTGAGATTGCTCAGAACAAAAGAACTGAGCTTCCTACACACACGGGCCATATCTCGGTCAACTCTGCTTAGGAAACTGACAACAACAGTAGCTACTCTTCAGTCCGATACACTGTACTTGCTGGGAACAGAGGCGAGTACTATTTGCTCTGTGCATGGCAATGGGAGCACAATAGTGACTCTTCTTACCATAAAACAACTCTTGCTCATAGGACCAGAAACTGCATGAGATTCAACTCCATTTAGGACTTGGAAACAAACGCTAGCTCGCATTACAAGAAACACACTCTGCTTTTGAGAAAAGAGCCCTCTTATACTCTAAAGTGTTTCCTATAGGGCCAGAACAGTGAGCTTGCTCAGAAAAAAAAAACTGTGCTTCCTACACACACGGGCCATATCTAGTTCAACTCTGCTTAGGAAACTGACAAAAACAGTAGCTCCTCTTCAGTCCGGTACACTGTACTAGCAGGGAACACACGCGAGTGCTATTTGCACTGTGTATGGCAATGGGAGCGCCATAGTGACTTTCCTTACCAGAAAACAACTCTTGCTCGTAGGAACAAAAACTGCATGGGATTCAACTCCATTTAGGACTGGGAAACAAATGCTAGCTCGCCTTACAAGAAACACACTCTGCTTTTGAGAAAAGAGCACTCATCTACTCTACTGTGTTTCCTATGAGGTCCAAACAGTGAGCTTGCTCAGAACAGAAAACTGTGCTTCCTACACACGGACCATATCTAGTTCAACTCTGATTATGAAACTAACAAGAACAGTAGCTCCTCTTCAGTCCAATAAACTGTAATTGCTGGGAATAGACGCGAGTGCTATTTGCACTGTGTATGGCAATGGGAGCGCAATAGTGACTTTCCTTACCAGAAAACAACTCTTGCTCGTAGGACCAGAAACTGTATGAGATTCAACTCCATTTAGGACTTGGAAACAAACGCTAGCTCGCATTACAAGAAACACACTCTGCTTTTGAGAAAAGAGCACTCTTCTACTCTACTGTCTTTCCTATGTGGTCAAAACAGTGAGCTTGCTCAGAAAAAAGAACTGAGCTTCCTACACACATGGGCCATATCTCGTTCAACTCTGTTTAGGAAACTGACAACAACAGTAGCTACTCTTCAGTCCGATACACTGTACTTGTTGGGAACAGAAGCGAGTGCAATTTGCACTGTGTATGGCAATGGGAGCACAATAGTGACTCTTCTTACCAGAAAACAACTCTTGCTCATAGGACCAGAAACTGCATGAGATTCAACTCCATTTAGGACTGGGAAACAAACGCTAGCTAGCCTTACATGAAACACACTCTGCTTTTGAGAAAAGAGCACTCTTCTACTCTACTGTCTTTCCTATAGGTCCGAACAGAGAGCTTGCTCAGAACAAAAGAACTGTGCTTCCTACACACACAGGCCATATCTAGTTCAACTCTGGTTAGGAAACTGACAAGAACAGTAGCTCCTCTTCAGTCCAATTCACTGTACATGCTAGGAACAGACGACAGGACTATTTGCTCTGTGTATGACAATGGGAGCGCAATAGGGACTCTTTTACCAGAAAACAACTCTTGCTCGTAGGACCAGAAACTGCATGTGATTCAACTCCATTTAGGACTGGGAAACAAATGCTAGCTCGCCTTACAAGAAACACACTCTGCTTTTGAGAAAAGAGCACTCTTCTACTCTACTGTGTTTCCGATGTGGTCAAAACAGTGAGGTTGCTCAAAACAAAAGAACTGAGCTTCCTACACACACGGGCCATATCTCGTTCAACTCTGCTTAGGAAACTGACAAGAACAATAGCTCCTCTTCAGTCCGATACACTGTACTTGCTGGGAACAGACGCGAGTGCTCTTTGCACTGTGTATGGTAATGGGAGCACAATAGTGACTTCCTTACCATAAAACAACTCTTGCTCGTAGGACCAGTAACTTCATGTGATTTAACTCCATTTAGGACTGGGAAACAACCGCTAGCTCGCCTTACAAAAACACACTCTGCTTTTGAGAAAAGAGCACTCTTCTACTCTACTGTGTTTCCAATGGGGTCCAAACAGTGAGCTTGCTCAGAACAAAAGAACTGTGCCTCCTACACACGGATCATATCTAGTTCAACTCTGCTGAGGAAACTGACAAGAACAGTAGCTCCTAATCAGTCCAATACACAGTACTTGAAGGGAACAGACGCGAGTACTATTTGCACTGTTTACGGCAATTGGAGCGCAATAGTGTCTCTTCTTACCAGAAAACAACTCTTTCTCATAGGACCAAAAACTTCATGTGACTCAACTCCATTTAGGACTGGGAAACAAACGCGAGCTCACCTTACAAGAAAAACACTCTGCTTTAGAGAAAAGAGCACTCTTCTACTCTACTGTGTTTCCTATGGGGTCCAAAGAGTGAGCTTGCTCAGTAAAAAAGAACTGTGCTTCCTACACACATGGACCATATCTAGTTCAACTCTGCTTAGGAAACTGACAAGAACAGTAGCTCCTATTCAGTCCAATACACTGTACTTGCTGGGAACAGACAACAGTGCTATTTGTCCTGTGTATGGCAATGGCAGCACAATAGTGACTCTTCTTACGAGAAAAGATCTCTTGCTCATAGGAACAGAAACTGCATGGGATTCAACTCCATTTATAACTGGCAAACAAACGCTAGCTCACCTTACAAGAAGCACACTCTGCTTTTGAGAAAAGAGCACTCTTCTACTCTAAAGTGTTTCCTATAGGGCCAGAACAGTGAGCTTGCTGAGAACAAAAGAACTGTGCTTCCTACACACACGGGCCATATCCAGTTCAACTCTGCTTAGGAAACTAACAAGAACAGTAGCTCCTCTTCATTCCGATACACTGTAATAGCTGGGAACACACGCGAGTGCTATTTGCACTGTGTATGTCAATGAGAGCCCAATATTGACTTTCCTTACCAGAAAACAACTCTTGCTCATAGGACCAGAAACTGCATGTGATTCAACTCCATTTAGGACTGGGAAACAAATGCTAGCTCGCCTTACATGAAACACACACTGCTTTTGAGAAAAGAGCACTCTTCTACTCTACTGTGTTTCCTATGGGGCCCGAAAAGTGAGCTTGCTGAGAACAAAATAACTGTGCTTCCTACACACACGGGCCATATCTAGTTCAACTCTGCTTAGGAAACTGACATGAACAGTAGATCCTCTTCAGTCCAATACACTGTACTTGCTGGGAACAGATGCAAGTGCTATTTGCACTGTGTATGGCAATGGGAGTGCAATAGTGACTCTTCTTACCAGAAAAAAAACTCTTGCTCGTAGGACCAAAAACTGCATGTGTCTCAACTCCATTTAGGACTGGGAAAGAAACGCTAGCTCGCCTTACAAGAAAAACACTCTGCTTTTGAGAAAAGAGCATTCTTCTAATATACTGTGTTTCCTATAGGGCCAGAACAGTGAGCTTCCTCAGAACAAAAGAACTGTGCTTCCTGCACACATGGGCCATGCCTATTCAATTCTGCTTAGGAAACTGACAAGAACAGTAGATCCTCTTCAGTCCAATACACTGTACATGCTGGGAACAGACGCCAGTACTATTTGCCCTGTGTATGACAATGGGAGCACAATAGTGACTCTTCTTACCAGAAAACATCTCTTGCTCCTAGGACCAGAAACTGCATGTGATTCAACTCCATTTAAGACTGGGAAACAAACGCTAGCTCGCCTTACAAGAAAAACACTCTGCTTTTGAGAAAAGAGCACTTTTCTACTCTTCTGTGTTTCCTATAGGGCCAGAACAGTGAGCTTGATCAGAACAAAAGAACTGTGCTTCCTTCACACAGGCCATATCTAGTTCAACTCTGCTTAGGAAACTGACAAGAACAGCAGCTCCTCTTCAGTCCGATACACTGTACTTGCTGGGAACAGACGCATGTGCTATTTGCACTATGTATGGCAATGGGAGCGCAATAGTAACTTTCCTTACCAGAAAACAACTCTTGCTCCTAGGACCCGAAACTGCATGTGATTCAACTCCATTTAGGACTGGGAAACAAATGCTAGCTCGCCTTACATGAAACACACTCTGCTTTTGAGAAAAGAGCACTCTTCTACTCTACTGTGTTTCCTATGGGATCCAAAAAGTGAGCTTGCTCAGAACAAAAGAATTGTGCTTCCTACACACGGACCATATCTAGTTCAACTCTGCTTAGGGAACTGACAGTACAGTAGCTCCTATTCAGTCCAATACACTGTACTTCCTGGGAACAGACGCGAGTGCTATTTGTAATGTGTGTGGCAATGGGAGCGCAATAGTGACTTTCCTTACCAGAAAACAACTCTTGCTCGTAGGACCAGAAACTGCATGTGATTCAACTCCATTTAGGACTGGGAAACAAACGCTAGCTTGCTTTACAAGAAAAACACTCTGCTTTTGAGAAAAGAGCACTCTTCTACTCTACTGTGTTTCCTATAGGGCCAGAATAGTGAGCTTGCTCAGAACAAAAGAACTGTGCTTCCTACACACACGGGCTATATCTAGTTCAACTCTGCTTAGGAAACTGACAAGAACAGTAGCTCCTCTTCAGTCCAATACACTGTACATGCTGGGAACAGACGCCAGTGCTATTTGCCCTGTGTATGATAATGGGAGCGCAATAGTGACTCTTGTTACCAGAAAACAACTCTTGCTCATAGGACCAGACACTGCATGTGATTCAACTCCATTTATAACTGGCAAACAAACGCTAGATCGCCTTACAATAAACACACTCTGCTTTTGAGAAAAGAGCACTCTTCTAGTCTAATGTGTTTTTTCTAGGGCCAGAATAGTGAGCTTGCTCAGAACAAAAGAACTGTGCTTCCTACACACACCGACTATATCTAGTTCAACTCTGCTTAGGAAACTGACAAGACTGTAGCTCCTCTTCAGTCCAATACACTGTACATGCTGGGAACAGACGCCAGTGCTATTTGCCCTGTGTATGTCAATGGGAGCGCAATAGTGACTCTTCTTACCAGAAAACAACTCTTGCTCGTAGGACCAGAAACTGCATGGGATTCAACTCCATTTAGGACTGTGAAAGAAACGCTAGCTCGCCTTACAAGAAACACACTCTGCTTTTGAGAAAAGGGCACTCTTCTACTCTACAGTGATTCCTATGGGTTCTTAACAGTGAGCTTGCTCAGAACAAAAGAACTGTGCTTCCTACACACACGGGCCATATCCAGTTCAATTCTGCTTAGGAAACTGACAAGAACAGTAGATCCTCTTCAGTCCAATACACTGCACATGCAGGGGACAGATGCTAGTGCTATTTGCAATGTGTATGATAATGGGACCGCAATAGTGACTCTTCTTACCAAAAAACATCTCTTGCTCATAGGACCACAAACTGCATGTGATTCAACTCCATTTAGGACTGCGAAACAAACGCTAGCTCGCCTTACAAGAAACACACTCTGCTTTTGAGAAAAGAGCACTCTTCTACTCTACTGTGTTTCCTTTGGGGTCCAAACAGTGAGCTTGCTCAGAACAAAAGAACTGTGCTTCCTACACACACGGGCTATATCTAGTTCAACTCTGCTTAGGAAACTGACAAGAACAGTAGCTCCTCTTCAGTCCAATACACTGTACTTGCTGGGAACAGACGCCAGTGCTATTTGCCCTGTGTATGACAATGGGAGTTCAATAATGACTCTTCTTTTTTTTTTTTTTTTTTTTTTTTTTTTTTTTTTCAATTTTCTTTTATATTTTTTTTTTAATTTTTATTTTGCAATACAATTCAGTTCTACATATCAGCCACAGATTCCCTTGTTCTCCCCCCTCCCGCCCCCCTCACCTTCCCCCCAGCCCGCCCCCCATTCCAATCTCCTCCAGGGCAAAGCCTTCCCCACAGACTGAGATCAACCTGGTGGACTCAGTCCAGGTAGGTCCAGTCCCCTCCTCCCATGCTGAGCCAAGGGACCCTGCATAGGCCCCAGGTTTCAAACAGCCAACTCATGCAATGAGCACAGGACCCGGTCCCACTGCCTGGATGCCTCCCAAACAGATCAGGCCAATCAACTGTCTCACCCACTCAGAGGGCCTGATCCAGTTGGTGACCCCTCAGCCATTGGTTCATATTTCATGTGTTTCCGTTTGTTTGGCTATTTGTCTCTGTGCTTTATCCGACCTTGGTCTCAACAATTCTCTCTCATATAAACCCTCCTCATTCTCGCTAATTGGACTCCCAGAGATCCACCTGGGGCCTAGTCATGGATCTCTGCCTCCAGGTCCATCAGTAGTTGGATGAGGTTTCTAGCACGACAATTAGGGTGTTTGGCCATCCCATCACCAGAGTAGGTCAGTTCGGATTGTCGCTCGACCATTGCCAGCAGTCTGTTGTGGGGGTATCTTTGTGGATTTCTGTGGGCCTCTCTAGCACTTTGTTTCTTCCTATTCTCATGTGGTCTTCATTTACCATGGTCTCCTATTCCTTGTTCTCCCTCTCTGTTTTTGATCCAGCTGGGATCTCCCACTCACCCAAGCTCTCTTTCCCTCGACCCTCGCCCTTCACTACCCCCACTCCTGTCCAGGCTGTTCATGTAGATCTCATTCCATTTCTCTGTCGTTGGGCGATCCCTGTGTCTTTCTTGGGGTCCTGTTTTCCAGGTAGCCTGCCTGGTGATGTGAGTAGCAGTCCAGTCATCCTTGTTCCACATCTAGTATCCTGTTATGAGTGAGTACATACCATGTTTGTCTTTCTGAGTCTGGGATACCTCACTCAGGATGATTTTTTCTAGATCCATCCATTTGTCTGCAAACCTCATGATGTCATTGTTTTTCTCTGCAGAGTAGTATTCCATTGTGTATATGTACCACATTTTGTTTATCCATTCTTCAGTTGAAGGGCATCTAGGTTGTTTCCATGTTCTGGCTATTACAAACAACGCTGATATGAACATAGCTGAACAAGTGCTCTTGTGGTGTGGTTGAGCATTCCTTGGGTATATGCCCAAGAGTGGTATAGCTGGATCTTGGGGGAGATGGATTCCCAATTTTCTAAGAAATCGCCATATTGATTTCCAAAGTGGTTGTACAAGCTTGCATTCCCACCAGCAGTGGAGGAGAGTTCCCCTAGCTCCACATCCTCTCCAGCATAAGGTGTCTTCAGTGTTTTTGATCTTAGCCATTCTGACAGGCGTAAGGTGGTATCTCAGAGTTGTTTTGATTTGCATTTCCCTGATGATTAGGGATGTTGAGCAATTCCTTAAATGTCTTTCAGCCATTTGAGTTTCCTCTGTTGAGAATTCTCTGTTTAGTTCTATAGCCCATTTCTTAATTGGACTGTTGGGCATTTTGATGTCTAATTTCTTGAGTTCCTTATATATTCTGGATATCAGTCCTCTGTCAGATGTGGGATTGGTGAAGATCTTTTCCCATTCTGTAGGCTGTCGCTTTGCTTTGTTGACCGTTTCCTTTGCCCTACAAAAGCTTCTCAGTTTCAAGAGGTCCCACTGATTGATTGTTTCTCTCAGTGTCTGTGCTACTGGTGTTCTATTTAGAAAGTGGTCTCCTATGCCAATGTGTTCAAGACTACTTCCTACTTTCTCTTCTAGCAGGTTCAGAGTAGCTGGATTTATGTTGAGGTCCTTGATCCACTTGGACTTAAGTTTTGTGCACGGTGATAGATATGGATCTATTTGCAGCCTTCTACATGTTGATATCCAGTTTTGCCAGCACCATTTGTTGAAGATGCTTTCTTTTTTCCATTGTGCACTTTTGGCTTCTTTGTCAAAAATTATTTGTTCATAGGTGTGCGGATTAATATCAGGGTCTTCAATTCGATTCCATTGGTCCACATGTCGGTTTTTATGCCAGTACCAAGCCGTTTTTATTACTGTAGCTCTATAGTACAGCTTGAAGTCAGGGATCGTGATGCCTCCAGAGGTTGTTTTATTGTACAGGATTCTTTTGGCTATCCTGGGTTTTTTGTTTTTCCATATGAAGTTGAGTATTATTCTTTCCAGGTCTGTGAAGAATTGTGTTGGTATTTTGATGGGGATTGCATTGAATCTGTAGATTGCTTTTGGTAAGATTGCCATTTTTACTATGTTAGTTCTGCCTATCCATGAGCATGGGAGATCTTTCCATTTTCTGACATCTTCTTCAATTTCTTTTTTCAGGGACTTAAAGTTCTTGTCATATAGGTCCTTCACTTGCTTGGTTAGTATTACCCCAAGGTATTTTATGTCATTTGTGGCTATAGTAAAGGGTGATGTATCTCTGATTTCCTTCTCCGCTTTTTTGTCCATTGTATATAGGAGGGCTACTGATTTTTTGGAGTTGATCTTGTATCCTGCTATGTTGCTGAAGGTGTTTATAAGCTGTATCAGTTCCTTGGTGGAATCTTTGGGGTTGCTCAAGTATACTATCATGTCATCTGCAAATAGGGAAAGCTTGACTTCTTCCTTTCCAATTTGTATCCCCTTAATCTCCTTATGTTGTCTTATTGCTCTGGCTAGAACTTCAAGTACTATATTGAGTAAGTATGGGGAGAGCGGACAGCCTTGCCTCGTTCCTGATTTTAGTGGAATTGCTTTGAGTTTCTCTCCATTTAATTTGATGTTGGCTGTTGGCTTGCTGTAAATTGCCTTTATTATGTTTAGGTATGTTCCCTGTATTCCTGATCGCTCCAAGACCTTTATCATGAAGGGGTGTTGGATTTTGTCAAATGCCTTTTCAGCATCTAGTGAGATGATCATGTGGTTTTTTTCTTTGAGTTTGTTTATATGGTGTATCACATTGACAGACTTTCGTATGTTGAACCATCCTTGCATCCCTGGAATGAATCCTACTTGATCATGGTGGATAATTGTTTTGATGTGGTCTTGGAGTCTGTTTGCCAGTATTTTATTGAGTATTTTTGCATCAATGTTCATGAGGGAGATCGGTCTGTAGTTCTCTTTCTCTGTTGTATCCTTGTTTGGTTTGGGAATCAGGGTAATTGTAGCCTCATAGAAGGAGTTTGGTAATGTTCCTTCTGTTTCTATTGTATGGAACAATTTAGAGAGTATTGGTATTAACTCTTCTTTGAAGATCTGGTAGAATTCTGCACTGAAACCATCTGGTCCTGGGCTTTTTTTGGTTGGGAGACTTTTAATGACTGTTTCTATTTCGTTAGGGGTTATTGGACTATTTAAATAGTTTATCTGGTCTTGATTTAATTTAGGTATGTGGTACCTATCCAGAAAATTATCCATTTCTTTTAGGTTTTCCAGTTTTGTGGAATAGAGGTTTTTGAAGTATGACCTGATGATTCTCTGAATTTCCTCAATGTCTGTTGTTATGTCCCCCTTTTCATTTCTGATTTTGTTGATTTGGATGCTCTCTCTCTGTCTTTTGGTTAGTTTGGATAAGGGCTTGTCTATCTTGTTGATTTTCTCAAAGAACCAACTCTTTGTTTCATTAATTTTTTGTATTGTTCTCTTTGTTTCTATTTTATTGATTTCAGCTCTCACTTTGATAATTTCCTGGCATCTATTTTTCCTGGGAGACTTTGCTTCTTCCTGTTCTAGAACTTTCAGGTGCGCTGTTAAGTCACTAGTGTGAGATTTCTCCAGCTTATTTATGTGGGCGTTTAGTGCTATGAATTTCCCTCTTAGTACTGCTTTCATAGTGTCCCATAGGTTTGGATATGTGGTGTCTTCATTTTCGTTGATCTCTAGGAAGTCTTTAATTTCTTTCTTTATTTCTTCCTTAACCCATTGGTGATTCAGGTGGGTATTGTTCAGTTTCCATGAGATTGTAGGTTTTCTGTAGTTTTTGTTGTTGTTGAAATCCAACTTTAGACCATGGTGGTCTGATAGAACACAGGAGGTTATTCTAATTGTTTTGTATCTGTTTAGATTTGCTTTGTGACCAAGTATGTGGTCAATTTTAGAGAAGGTTCCATGGGGTGCTGAGAAGAAGGTATATTCTTTTTTGTTAGGATGGAATGTTCTGTAGATGTTGATTAAGTCCATTTGAGTCATGACATCAATTAAGTCCTTTATTTCTCTGTTAAGTTTCGATTTGGGGGATCTGTCCAGTGGTGAAAGTGGGGTGTTGAGGTCTCCCACTATTAATGTGTGGGGTTTTATATGTGATTTAAGCTTTAATAATGTTTCTTTTACATATGTGGGTGCCCTTGTGTTTGGGGCATAAATGTTCAGAATTGAGACTTCATCTTGGTGGATCTTTCCTGTGATGAGTATGTAATGCCCTTCTTGATCTCTTTTGATTGATTTTAGTTTGAAGTCTATTTTGCTGGATATCAGGATGGCTACACCCGCTTGTTTCTTAAGACCGTTTGATTGGAAAGTCTTTTCCCAGCCTTTTATTTTTAGGTAGTGTCTATCTTTGAATTTGAGATGTGTTTCTTGTATGCAGCAGAAAGATGGGTCCTGCTTTCGTATCCATTCTGTAAGCCTATGTCTTTTTATAGGTGAATTAAGTCCATTGATATTGAGGGATATTAATGTCCAGTGATTGTTCATTCCTGTTATTTTTTGGTGGTGATGTGTGTGTACTTTTCTTCGTTGGGGTCTACTGCTGTGGCTTTATCTATTGCCTGTGTTTTCGAGGTTGTATCTGACTTCCTTAGGTTGGAATTTTCCTTCTAGTGCTTTCTGTAGGGCTGGGTTTGTGGATAAATATTGTTTAAATCTGGCTTTGTCATGGAATGTCTTGTTCACTCCATCTATGACGATTGAAATTTTGCTGGGTATATTAGTCTAGGCTGACATCCATGGTCTCTTAATGTCTGCATTACATCTGTCCAGGACCTTCTGGCTTTCAAAGTCTCCATTGAGAAATCGGGTGTTATTCTGATAGGTTTGCCTTTATATGTCACTTGGCCTTTTTCCTTTGCTGCTCTTAATATTCTTTCTTTATTCTGTACATTTAATTGTTTAATTATTATGTGGCGAGGGGACTTTTTCTGGGGGTCTAGTCTGTTTGGTGTTCTATAGGCTTCCTGTATCTTCATAGGCATTTCCTTCTTTAAGTTGGGAAAGTTTTCTTCTATGATCTTGTTGAATATATTTTCTGTGCCCTTGAGTTGGTATTCTTCTCCTTCTTCTACCCCTATTATTCGTAGGTTTGGTCTTTTCATGGTGTCCCAAATTTCTTGGACATTTTGGTTCATGACTTTGTTGACTTTAGTGTTTTCTTTGACTGATGAATCTATTTCTTCTATTGTATCTTCAACGCTAGAGATCCTCTCTTCCATCTCTTGCATTCTGTTGATTATACTTGCATCTGAAGTTCCCAATCGTTTTCTCAGATTTTCTATTTCCAGCATTCCCTCTGTTTGTGTCTTCTTCATTTTTTCTATTTCCTTTTTCAGGTCTTGGACTGTTTCCTTCATTTGTTTCATTGATTTTTCTTGATTTTCTTTCAGTATTTTATTGTTCTCTTCCAGGACTTTATTGATTTCTTCTAATTTGTTTGCCCTTTCCTCTAGTTGTTTACAGCGTTCTTCACATTTTTTTGTCTTTTCCTCTACACGAGCCTCTAGCTTCTTCATGATGACATTCATAAGGCTATTTTCTTCTGCTTCTTCCAATTTCTGATGTTCAGGTCTAGGTGTTGGAGGAGGGCTAGGGCCTGGTGATGGTGTATTACTATTCATTTTGTTGTATGTGTTTCTGCCTTGACGTCTGCCCATCTCCTTGTGGTTCGTTCCTGGCCTTATCCGCACACTTGGTTCAGAGCTGACAGATTCAGGAAGTCTCTCTCTCTTGTCCAGATGGGAGCTCTCTGTGCTTCAGAAGGGAAGTCCTTCTTACCAGAAAAAAAACTCTTGCTCGTAGGACCAGAAACTGCATGTGATTCAACTACATTAAGGACTGCGCAACAAACGCTAGCTTGCCTTACAAGAAAAACACTCTGCTTTTGAGAAAAGGGCACTCTTCTACTCTAATGTGTTTCCTATGGGTTCGATCAATGAGCTTACAGTACAAAAGAACTGTGCTTCCTACACACACGGGCCATATCTAGTTTAACTCCGCTTAGGAAACTGACAAGAACAGTAGCTCCTCTTCAGTCCAATACACTGTACTTGCTGGGAACAGACACGAGAGCTATTTTCACTGTATATGGCAATGGGAGCGCAATAGTGACTCTTCTTACCAGTTAACATCTCTTGCTCGTAGGACCAGAAACTGCATGGGATTCAACTCCATTTCAGACTGGGAAACAAGCACTAGTTCGCCTTACAAGAAACACACTCTGCTTTTGAGAAAAGAGCACTCTTCTACTCTACTGTGTTTCCTATAGAGCCAAAACATTGAGCTTGCTCAAAACAAAAGAACTGTGCTTCCTAAACACACGGGCTATATCTAGTTAAATTCTGCTTAGGAAACTGACAAGAACAGTAGATCCTATTCAGTCCAATACATTGTACATGCTGGGAACAGACGCCAGTGCTATTTGCCCTGTGTATGACAATGGGAGCACAATAGTGACTCTTCTTACCAGAAAACAACTCTTGCTCTTAGAACCAGAAACTGCATGTGATTCAACTCCATTTAGGACTGGGAAACAAATGCTAGCTCGCCTTACAAGAAACACACTCTGCTTTTGAGAAAAGAGCACTCTTCTACTCTACTCTGTTTCCTATGGATTCGTTCAGTGAGCTTACAGTACAAAAGTACTGGGCTTCCTACACACATGGGCCATATCTAGTTCAACTCTGCTTAGGAAACTGACAAGAACAGTAGCTCCTCTTCAGTCCAATACACTGTACTTGATGCGAACAGACGCGAGTCCTCTTTGCACTGTGTGTGTCAATGGGAGCGCAATAGTGACTTTCCTTACCAGAAAACACCTCTAGCTCGTAGGACCAAAAACTGCATGTGATTCAACTCCATTTAGGACTGGGAAACAAATGCTAGCTCGCCTTACAAGAAACACACTCTGCTTCTCAGAAAAGAGCACTCTTCCACTCTACTGTGTTTCTATAGGGCCAGAATAGTGAGCTTGCTCAGAACAAAAGAACTGTGCTTCCTACACACACGCACCATATCTAGGTCAATTCTGCTTAGGAAACTGACAAGAACAGTAGATCCTCTTCCGTGCCATACACTGTACTTGCTGGGAACAGACGCCAGTGCTATTTGCCCTGTGTATGACAATGGGAGCACAATAGTGACTCTTCTTACCAGAAAACAACTCTTGCTTGTAGGACCAGAAACTGCATGTGATTCAACTCCATTTAGGACTGGGAAACAAACGCTAGCTCGCTTTACAAGAAAAACACTCTGCTTTTGAGAAAAGAGCACTCTTCTACTCTACTGTGTTTCCTATAGGGCCAGAATAGTGAGCTTGCTCAGAACAAAAGAACTGTGATTCCTACACACACGGGATATATCTAGTTCAACTCTGCTTAGGAAACTGACAAGAACAGTAGCTCCTCTTCAGTCCAATACACTGTACATGCTGGGAACAGACGCCAGTGCTATTTGCCCTGTGTATGATAATGGGAGCGCAATAGTGACTCTTCTTACCAGAAAAAAACTCTTGCTCGTAGGACCAGACACTGCATGTGATTCAACTCCATTTAGGACTGGGAAACAAACGCTAGCTCGCCTTACAAAAAACACACTCTGCTTTTGAGAAAAGAGCACTCTTCTAGTCTAATGTGTTTTTTGTAGGGCCAGAATAGTGAGCTTGCTCAGAACAAAAGAACTGTGCTTCCTACGCACACCGACTCTATCTAGTTCAACTCTGCTTAGGAAACTGACAAGAACAGTAGCTCCTCTTCAGTCCAATACACTGTACATGCTGGGAACAGACGCCAGTGCTATTTGCCCTGTGTATGTCAATGGGAGCGCAATAGTGACTCTTCTTACCAGAAAACAACTCTTGCTCATAGGACCAGATACTGCATGTGATTCAACTCAATTTAGGACTGGGAAACAAACGCTAGCTCGCCTTACAAGAAAGACACTCTGCTTTTGAAAAAAGAGCACTCTTCTACTCTACTGTGTTTCCTATAGGGCCAGAATAGTGAGCTTGCTCAGAACAAAAGAACTGTGCTTCCTACACACATGGCCATATCAAGTTCAATTCTGCTTAGGAAACTGACCAGAATAGAAGCTCCTCTTCAGTCCAATACACTGTACATGCTGGGAACAGACGCCAGTGCTATTTGCCATGTGTATGACAATGGGAGTGCAATAGTGACTCTTCTTACCAGAAAAAAACTCTTGCTCGTAGGATCAAAAACTACATGTGATTCAACTCCATTTAGGACTGAGAAACAAATGCTAGCTCGCCTTCCAAGAAACACACTCTGCTTTTGAGAAAAGAGCACTCTTCTACTCTTCTGTGTTTCCTATAGGGCCAGAACAGTGAGCTTACTCAGAACAAAAGAACTGTGCTTCCTACACACGGCCATATCTAGTTCAATTTTGCTTAGGAAACTAACAAGAACAGTAGATCTTCTTCAGTCCTATACACTGTACTTGATGGGAACAGACGCGAGTGCTATTTGCACTGTGTATGTCAATGGGAGCGCAATAGTGTCTTTCCTTACCAGAAAAACACTCTAGCTCATAGGACCAGAAACTGCATGTGATTCAACTCCATTTAGGACTGGGAACCAAACGTTAGCTCGCCTTACAAGAAACACACTCTGCTTTTGAGAAAAGAGCACTCTTCTACACTTCTGTGTTTCCTATAGGGCCAGAATAGTGAGCTTGCTCAGAACAAAAGAACTGTGCTTCCTACACACACGCGCCATATCTAGGTCAATTCTGCTTAGGAAACTGACAAGAACAGTAGATCCTCTTCCGTCCCATACACTGTACTTGCTGGGAACAGACGCGAGTGCTATTTGCACTATGTATGGCAATGGAATCTCAAAAGTGACTTTCCTTACCAGAAAACAACTCTAGCTCGTAGGACCAAAAACTGCATGTGATTCAACTCTATTTAGCACTGGGAAACAAACGCTAGCTCGCCTTACAAGAAACACACTCTGCTTTTGAGAAAAGAACACTCTTCTACTCTACTGTGTTTCCTACAGGGAGAAAACAGTGAGCTTGCTCAGAACAAAAGAACTGTGCTTCCTACACACACGGCCATATCTAGTTCAATTCTGCTTAGGAAACTGACAAGAACAGTAGATCCTCTTCAGTCCAATACCCTGTACTTGGTGGGAACAGATGCGAGAGCTATTTGCACTGTGTATTGCCGTGGGAGCGCAATAGTGACTTTCCTTACCAGAAAAGAACTCTTGTTCGTAGGACCAAAAACTGCATGTGATTCAACTCCATTTAGTACTGGGAAACAAACGCTAGCTCGCCTTACAAGAAACACACTCTGCTTTTGAGAAAAGAGCACTCTTCTACTCTACTGTGTTTCCTATAGGGCCAGAACAGTGAGCTTACTCAGAACAAAAAACTGTGCTTCCTACACACCCGGCCATATCTAGTTCAATTTTGCTTAGGAAACTAACAAGAACAGTAGATCCTCTTCATTCCCATACACTGTACTTGATGGGAACAGACGCGAGTGCTATTTGCACTGTGTATGGCAATGGGAGCACAATAGTGACTCTTCTTAATAGAAAACAACTCTTGCTCGTAGGACCAGAAACTGCATGTGATTCAACTCCATTTAGGACTGGGAAACAAATGCTAGCTCGCCTTACAAGAAACACACTCTGTTTTTGAGAAAAGGGCACTCTTCTACTCTACTGTGTTTCCTATGGGTTCGATCAGTGAGCTTACAGTAGAAAAGAACTGTGCTTCCTACACACACGGGCCATATCTAGTTCAAATCTGCTTAGGAAACTGACAAGAACAGTAGCTCCTCTTCAGTCCAATACACTGTACTTGATGGGAACAGACGCGAGTCCTCTTTGTACTGTGTGTGGCAATGGGAGCGCAATAGTGACTTTCCTTACCAGAAAACAACTCTTGCTCGTAGGACCAGACACTGCATGTGATTCAACTCCATTTAGGACTGGCAAACAAATGCTAGCTCCCCTTACAAGAAACACACTCTGCTTTTGAGAAAAGATCACTCTTCTACTCTACGGTATTTCCTATAGGGTCAGAACAGTGAGCTTACTCAGAACAAAAGAACTGTGCTTCCTACACACATGGCCATATCTAATTCAATTCTGCTGAGGAAACTGACAAGAACAGTAGATCCTCTTCAGTCCAATACACTGTACATGCTGGGAACAGAGGCCAGTGCTATTTGCCCTGTGTATGACAAAGGGAGCGCAACAGTCACTCTTCTTACCAGAAAACAACTCTTGCTCGTACGACCAGAAACTGCATGTGATTCAACTCCATTTAGGACTGGGAAACAAATGCTAGCTCGCCTTATAAGAAACACACTCTGCTTTTGAGAGAAGAGCACTCTTCTAATCTACTGTGTTTACTATGGGTTCGAACAGTGAGCTTGCTCAGAACAAAAGAACTGTGCTTCCTACACACACGGGCCATATCTAGTTTAACTCCGCTTAGGAAACTGACAAGAACAGTAGCTCCTCTTCAGTCCAATACACTCTACTTGCTGGAAACAGACACGAGAGCTATTTTCACTGTATATGGCAATGGGAGCACAATAGTGACTCTTCTTACCAGTTAACATCTCTTGCTCGTAGGACCAGAAACTGCATGGGATTCAACTCCATTTCAGACTGGGAAACAAGCACTAGTTCGCCTTACAAGAAACACACTCAGCTTTTGAGAAAAGAGCACTCTTCTACTCTACTGTGTTTCCTATAGAGCCAAAACGTTTAGCTTGCTCAGAACAAAAGAACTGTGCTTCCTACACACACGGGCTATATCTAGTTAAATTCTGCTTAGGAAACTGACAAGAACAGTAGATCCTTTTCAGTCCAATACACTGTACATGCTGGGAACAGACGCCAGTGCTATTTGCCCTGTGTATGACAATGGGAGCACAATAGTGACTCTTCTTACCAGAAAACAACTCTTGCTCTTAGGACCAGAAACTGCATGTGATTCAACTCCATTTAGGACTGGGAAACAAATGCTAGCTCGCCTTACAAGAAACACACTCTGCTTTTGAGAAAAGAGCACTCTTCTACTCTACTCTGTTTCCTATGGATTCAATCAGTGAGCTTACAGTACAAAAGTACTGGGCTTCCTACACACATGGGCCATATCTAGTTCAACTCTGCTTAGGAAACTGACAAGAACAGTAGCTCCTCTTCAGTCCAATACACTGTACTTGATGCGAACAGACGCGAGTCCTCTTTGCACTGTGTGTGTCAATGGGAGCACAATAGTGACTTTCCTTACCAGAAAACACCTCTAGCTCGTAGGACCAAAAACTGCATGTGATTCAACTCCATTTAGGACTGGGAAACAAATGCTAGCTCGCCTTACAAGAAACACACTCTGCTTCTCAGAAAAGAGCACTCTTCTACTCTACTGTGTTTCTATAGGGCCAGAATAGTGAGCTTGCTCAGAACAAAAGAACTGTGCTTCCTACACACGCGCCATATCTAGGTCAATTCTGCTTAGGAAACTGACAAGAACAGTAGATCCTCTTCCGTGCCATACACTGTACTTGCTGGGAACAGACGCCAGTGCTATTTGCCCTGTGTATGACAATGGGAGCACAATAGTGACTCTTCTTACCAGAAAAAAACTCTTGCTTATAGGACCAGAAACTGCATGTGATTCAACTCCATTTAGGACTGGGAAACAAACGCTAGCTCACTTTACAAGAAAAACACTCTGCTTTTGAGAAAAGAGCACTCTTCTACTCTACTGTGTTTCCTATAGGGCCAGAATAGTGAGCTTGCTCAGAACAAAAGAACTGTGATTCCTACACACACGGGATATATCTAGTTCAACTCTGCTTAGGAAACTGACAAGAACAGTAGCTCCTCTTCAGTCCAATACACTGTACATGCTGGGAACAGACGCCAGTGCTATTTGCCCTGTGTATGACAATGGGAGCGCAATAGTGACTCTTCTTACCAGAAAACAGCTGTTGCTTGTAGGACCAGACACTGCACGTGATTCAACTCCATTTAGGACTGGGAAACAAACACTAGCTTGCCTTAGAAGAAACACACTTTGCTTCTTCTGAAAAGATCACTCTTCTACTCTACTGTGTTTCCTATAGGGCCAGAACAGTGAGCTAGCTCAGAACAAAAGAACTGTGCTGTCTACACACACGGGCCATATCTAGTTTAACTCTGCTTATGAAACTGACAAGAACAGTAGCCTCTCTTCAGTCCAATACACTGTACTTGCTGGGCACAGACGCGAGAGCTATTTGCACTGTATATGGCAATGGGATCACAATAGTGACTCTTCTTACCAGAAAACATCTCTTGCTCGTAGGACCAGAAACTGCATGGGATTCAACTCCATTACAGACTGGGAAACAAACACTAGCTCGCCTTACAAGAAACACACTCTGCTTTTGAGAAAAGAGCACTCTTCTACTCTACTGTGTTTACTATGGGGTCCGAACAGTCAGCTTGCTCAGAACAAAAGAACTGTGCTTCCTACACACAGGGGCCATATCTAGTTCAACTCTGCTTAGGAAACTGACAAGAACAGTAGCTCCTCTTCAGTCCAATACACTGTACTTGATGGGAACAGACGCGAGTCCTCTTTGAACTGTGTGTGGCAATGGGAGCGCAATAGTGACTTTCCTTACCAGAAAACAACTCTTGCTCTTAGGATCAAAAACTACATGTGATTAAACTCCATTTAGGACTGCGAAACAAACGCTAGCTCGCCTTACAAGAAACACACTCTGCTTTTGAGAAAAGATCACTCTTCTTCTCTACTGTGTTTCCTTTGGGGTCCAAAGAGTGAGCTTGATCAGAACAAAAGAACTGTGCTTCCTACACACACGGGCTATATCTAGTTCAACTCTGCTTAGGAAACTGACAAGAACAGTAGCTCCTCTTCAGTCCAATACACTGTACTTGCTGGGAACAGACGCCAGTGCTATTTGCCCTGTGTATGACAATGGGAGTTCAGTAGTGACTCTTCTTACCAGAAAAAAAAACTCTTGTACGTAGGACCAGAAACTGCATGTGATTCAACTCCATTTAGGACTGCGCAACAAACGCTTCCTTGCCTTACAAGAAAAACACTCTGCTTTTGAGAAAAGGGCACTCTTCTACTCTAATGTGTTTCCTATGGGTTCGATCAGTGAGCTTACAGTACAAAAGAACTGTGCTTCCTACACACACAGGCTATATGTAGTTCAACTCTGCTTAGGAAACTGACAAGAACAGTAGCTCCTCTTCAGTCAAATACACTGTACTTGATGGGAACAGACGCGATACCTCTTTGCACTGTATATGGCAATGGGAGCGAAATAGTGACTCCTCTTACCAGAAAACAACTCTTGCTCGTAGGACCAGAAACTGCATGTGATTCAACTCCTTTTAGGACGGGAAACAAACGCTAGCTCGCCTTACAAGAAACACTCTCTGCTTTTGAGAAAAGAGCACTCTTCTACTCTACCATATTTCCTATAGGACCAGAATAGTGAGCTTGCTCAGAACAAAAGAACTGTGCTTCCTACACACACGGGCCATATCTAGTTCAACTCTGCTTAGGAAACTGACAAGAACAGTAGCTCCTCTTCAGTCCAATACACTGTACTTGGTGGGAACAGACGCCAGTGCTATTTGCCCTGTGTATGACAATGGGAGCTCAATAGTGACTCTTCTTACCAGAAAAAAAACTCTTGCTCGTAGGAACAGAAACTGCTTGTGATTCAACTCCATTTATAACTGGGAAACAAACGCTAGCTCGCCTTACAATAAACACACTCTGCTTTTGAGAAAAGAGCACTCTTCTAGTCTAATGTGTTTTTTGTAGGGTCAGAATAGTGAGCTTGCTCAGAACAAAAGAACTGTGCTTCCTACACACACTGACACTCTTCTACTCTACAGTGATTCCTATGGGGTCTGACCAGTGAGCTTGCTCAGAACAAAAGAACTGTGCTTCCTACACACACGGGCCATATCCAGTTCAATTCTGCTTAGGAAACTGACAAGAACAGTAGATCCTCTTCAGTCCAATACACTGTACATGCAGGGGACAGATGCTAGTGCTATTTGCAATGTGTATGACAATGGGACCGCAATATTGACTCTTCTTACCAGAAAACATCTCTTGCTCATAGGACCACAAACTGCATGTGATTCAACTCCATTTAGGACTGCGAAACAAACGCTAGCTCGCCTTACAAGAAACACACTCTGTTTTTGAGAAAAGAGCACTCTTCTACTCTACTGTTTTTCCTTCGGGGTCCAAACAGTGAGCTTGCTCAGAACAAAAGAACTGTGCTTCCTACACACACGGGCTATATCTAGTTCAACTCTGCTTAGGAAACTGACAAGAACAGTAGCTCATCTTCAGTCCAATACCCTGTATTTGGTGGGAACAGACGCGAGAGCTATTTGCACTGTGTATGGCAGTGGGAGCGCAATAGTGACTTTCCTTACCAGAAAAGAACTCTTGTTCGTAGGACCAAAAACTGCATGTGATTCAACTCCATTTAGTACTGGGAAACAAATGCTAGCTCGCCTTACAAGAAACACACTCTGCTTTTGAGAAAAGAGCACTCTTCTACTCTACTGTGTTTCCCATAGGGCCAAAACAGTGAGATTGCTCAGAACAAAAGAACTGTGCTTCCTACACACACGGCCATATCTAGTTCAATTCTGCTTAGGAAACTGACAAGAATAGTAGATCCTCTTCAGTCCAATACACTGTACTTGATGCGAACAGACGCGAGTCCTCTTTGCACTGTGTGTGTCAATGGGAGCACAATAGTGACTTTCCTTACCAGAAAACACCTCTAGCTCGTAGGACCAAAAACTGCATGTGATTCAACTCCATTTAGGACTGGGAAACAAATGCTAGCTCGCCTTACAAGAAACACACTCTGCTTCTCAGAAAAGAGCACTCTTCTACTCTACTGTGTTTCTATAGGGCCAGAATAGTGAGCTTGCTCAGAACAAAAGAACTGTGCTTCCTACACACGCGCCATATCTAGGTCAATTCTGCTTAGGAAACTGACAAGAACAGTAGATCCTCTTCCGTGCCATACACTGTACTTGCTGGGAACAGACGCCAGTGCTATTTGCCCTGTGTATGACAATGGGAGCACAATAGTGACTCTTCTTACCAGAAAAAAACTCTTGCTTATAGGACCAGAAACTGCATGTGATTCAACTCCATTTAGGACTGGGAAACAAACGCTAGCTCACTTTACAAGAAAAACACTCTGCTTTTGAGAAAAGAGCACTCTTCTACTCTACTGTGTTTCCTATAGGGCCAGAATAGTGAGCTTGCTCAGAACAAAAGAACTGTGATTCCTACACACACGGGATATATCTAGTTCAACTCTGCTTAGGAAACTGACAAGAACAGTAGCTCCTCTTCAGTCCAATACACTGTACATGCTGGGAACAGACGCCAGTGCTATTTGCCCTGTGTATGACAATGGGAGCGCAATAGTGACTCTTCTTACCAGAAAACAGCTGTTGCTTGTAGGACCAGACACTGCACGTGATTCAACTCCATTTAGGACTGGGAAACAAACACTAGCTTGCCTTAGAAGAAACACACTTTGCTTCTTCTGAAAAGATCACTCTTCTACTCTACTGTGTTTCCTATAGGGCCAGAACAGTGAGCTAGCTCAGAACAAAAGAACTGTGCTGTCTACACACACGGGCCATATCTAGTTTAACTCTGCTTATGAAACTGACAAGAACAGTAGCCTCTCTTCAGTCCAATACACTGTACTTGCTGGGCACAGACGCGAGAGCTATTTGCACTGTATATGGCAATGGGATCACAATAGTGACTCTTCTTACCAGAAAACATCTCTTGCTCGTAGGACCAGAAACTGCATGGGATTCAACTCCATTACAGACTGGGAAACAAACACTAGCTCGCCTTACAAGAAACACACTCTGCTTTTGAGAAAAGAGCACTCTTCTACTCTACTGTGTTTACTATGGGGTCCGAACAGTCAGCTTGCTCAGAACAAAAGAACTGTGCTTCCTACACACAGGGGCCATATCTAGTTCAACTCTGCTTAGGAAACTGACAAGAACAGTAGCTCCTCTTCAGTCCAATACACTGTACTTGATGGGAACAGACGCGAGTCCTCTTTGCACTGTGTGTGGCAATGGGAGCGCAATAGTGACTTTCCTTACCAGAAAACAACTCTTGCTCTTAGGATCAAAAACTACATGTGATTAAACTCCATTTAGGACTGCGAAACAAACGCTAGCTCGCCTTACAAGAAACACACTCTGCTTTTGAGAAAAGATCACTCTTCTTCTCTACTGTGTTTCCTTTGGGGTCCAAAGAGTGAGCTTGATCAGAACAAAAGAACTGTGCTTCCTACACACACGGGCTATATCTAGTTCAACTCTGCTTAGGAAACTGACAAGAACAGTAGCTCCTCTTCAGTCCAATACACTGTACTTGCTGGGAACAGACGCCAGTGCTATTTGCCCTGTGTATGACAATGGGAGTTCAGTAGTGACTCTTCTTACCAGAAAAAAAAACTCTTGTACGTAGGACCAGAAACTGCATGTGATTCAACTCCATTTAGGACTGCGCAACAAACGCTTCCTTGCCTTACAAGAAAAACACTCTGCTTTTGAGAAAAGGGCACTCTTCTACTCTAATGTGTTTCCTATGGGTTCGATCAGTGAGCTTACAGTACAAAAGAACTGTGCTTCCTACACACACAGGCCATATCTAGTTCAACTCTGCTTAGGAAACTGACAAGAACAGTAGCTCCTCTTCAGTCAAATACACTGTACTTGATGGGAACAGACGCGATACCTCTTTGCACTGTATATGGCAATGGGAGCGAAATAGTGACTCCTCTTACCAGAAAACAACTCTTGCTCGTAGGACCAGAAACTGCATGTGATTCAACTCCTTTTAGGACGGGAAACAAACGCTAGCTCGCCTTACAAGAAACACTCTCTGCTTTTGAGAAAAGAGCACTCTTCTACTCTACCATATTTCCTATAGGACCAGAATAGTGAGCTTGCTCAGAACAAAAGAACTGTGCTTCCTACACACACGGGCCATATCTAGTTCAACTCTGCTTAGGAAACTGACAAGAACAGTAGCTCCTCTTCAGTCCAATACACTGTACTTGGTGGGAACAGACGCCAGTGCTATTTGCCCTGTGTATGACAATGGGAGCTCAATAGTGACTCTTCTTACCAGAAAAAAAACTCTTGCTCGTAGGAACAGAAACTGCTTGTGATTCAACTCCATTTATAACTGGGAAACAAACGCTAGCTCGCCTTACAATAAACACACTCTGCTTTTGAGAAAAGAGCACTCTTCTAGTCTAATGTGTTTTTTGTAGGGTCAGAATAGTGAGCTTGCTCAGAACAAAAGAACTGTGCTTCCTACACACACTGACACTCTTCTACTCTACAGTGATTCCTATGGGGTCTGACCAGTGAGCTTGCTCAGAACAAAAGAACTGTGCTTCCTACACACACGGGCCATATCCAGTTCAATTCTGCTTAGGAAACTGACAAGAACAGTAGATCCTCTTCAGTCCAATACACTGTACATGCAGGGGACAGATGCTAGTGCTATTTGCAATGTGTATGACAATGGGACCGCAATATTGACTCTTCTTACCAGAAAACATCTCTTGCTCATAGGACCACAAACTGCATGTGATTCAACTCCATTTAGGACTGCGAAACAAACGCTAGCTCGCCTTACAAGAAACACACTCTGTTTTTGAGAAAAGAGCACTCTTCTACTCTACTGTTTTTCCTTCGGGGTCCAAACAGTGAGCTTGCTCAGAACAAAAGAACTGTGCTTCCTACACACACGGGCTATATCTAGTTCAACTCTGCTTAGGAAACTGACAAGAACAGTAGCTCATCTTCAGTCCAATACCCTGTATTTGGTGGGAACAGACGCGAGAGCTATTTGCACTGTGTATGGCAGTGGGAGCGCAATAGTGACTTTCCTTACCAGAAAAGAACTCTTGTTCGTAGGACCAAAAACTGCATGTGATTCAACTCCATTTAGTACTGGGAAACAAATGCTAGCTCGCCTTACAAGAAACACACTCTGCTTTTGAGAAAAGAGCACTCTTCTACTCTACTGTGTTTCCCATAGGGCCAAAACAGTGAGATTGCTCAGAACAAAAGAACTGTGCTTCCTACACACACGGCCATATCTAGTTCAATTCTGCTTAGGAAACTGACAAGAATAGTAGATCCTCTTCAGTCCAATACACTGTACTTGATGCGAACAGACGCGAGTCCTCTTTGCACTGTGTGTGTCAATGGGAGCACAATAGTGACTTTCCTTACCAGAAAACACCTCTAGCTCGTAGGACCAAAAACTGCATGTGATTCAACTCCATTTAGGACTGGGAAACAAATGCTAGCTCGCCTTACAAGAAACACACTCTGCTTCTCAGAAAAGAGCACTCTTCTACTCTACTGTGTTTCTATAGGGCCAGAATAGTGAGCTTGCTCAGAACAAAAGAACTGTGCTTCCTACACACGCGCCATATCTAGGTCAATTCTGCTTAGGAAACTGACAAGAACAGTAGATCCTCTTCCGTGCCATACACTGTACTTGCTGGGAACAGACGCCAGTGCTATTTGCCCTGTGTATGACAATGGGAGCACAATAGTGACTCTTCTTACCAGAAAAAAACTCTTGCTTATAGGACCAGAAACTGCATGTGATTCAACTCCATTTAGGACTGGGAAACAAACGCTAGCTCACTTTACAAGAAAAACACTCTGCTTTTGAGAAAAGAGCACTCTTCTACTCTACTGTGTTTCCTATAGGGCCAGAATAGTGAGCTTGCTCAGAACAAAAGAACTGTGATTCCTACACACACGGGATATATCTAGTTCAACTCTGCTTAGGAAACTGACAAGAACAGTAGCTCCTCTTCAGTCCAATACACTGTACATGCTGGGAACAGACGCCAGTGCTATTTGCCCTGTGTATGACAATGGGAGCGCAATAGTGACTCTTCTTACCAGAAAACAGCTGTTGCTTGTAGGACCAGACACTGCACGTGATTCAACTCCATTTAGGACTGGGAAACAAACACTAGCTTGCCTTAGAAGAAACACACTTTGCTTCTTCTGAAAAGATCACTCTTCTACTCTACTGTGTTTCCTATAGGGCCAGAACAGTGAGCTAGCTCAGAACAAAAGAACTGTGCTGTCTACACACACGGGCCATATCTAGTTTAACTCTGCTTATGAAACTGACAAGAACAGTAGCCTCTCTTCAGTCCAATACACTGTACTTGCTGGGCACAGACGCGAGAGCTATTTGCACTGTATATGGCAATGGGATCACAATAGTGACTCTTCTTACCAGAAAACATCTCTTGCTCGTAGGACCAGAAACTGCATGGGATTCAACTCCATTACAGACTGGGAAACAAACACTAGCTCGCCTTACAAGAAACACACTCTGCTTTTGAGAAAAGAGCACTCTTCTACTCTACTGTGTTTACTATGGGGTCCGAACAGTCAGCTTGCTCAGAACAAAAGAACTGTGCTTCCTACACACAGGGGCCATATCTAGTTCAACTCTGCTTAGGAAACTGACAAGAACAGTAGCTCCTCTTCAGTCCAATACACTGTACTTGATGGGAACAGACGCGAGTCCTCTTTGCACTGTGTGTGGCAATGGGAGCGCAATAGTGACTTTCCTTACCAGAAAACAACTCTTGCTCTTAGGATCAAAAACTACATGTGATTAAACTCCATTTAGGACTGCGAAACAAACGCTAGCTCGCCTTACAAGAAACACACTCTGCTTTTGAGAAAAGATCACTCTTCTTCTCTACTGTGTTTCCTTTGGGGTCCAAAGAGTGAGCTTGATCAGAACAAAAGAACTGTGCTTCCTACACACACGGGCTATATCTAGTTCAACTCTGCTTAGGAAACTGACAAGAACAGTAGCTCCTCTTCAGTCCAATACACTGTACTTGCTGGGAACAGACGCCAGTGCTATTTGCCCTGTGTATGACAATGGGAGTTCAGTAGTGACTCTTCTTACCAGAAAAAAAAACTCTTGTACGTAGGACCAGAAACTGCATGTGATTCAACTCCATTTAGGACTGCGCAACAAACGCTTCCTTGCCTTACAAGAAAAACACTCTGCTTTTGAGAAAAGGGCACTCTTCTACTCTAATGTGTTTCCTATGGGTTCGATCAGTGAGCTTACAGTACAAAAGAACTGTGCTTCCTACACACACAGGCCATATCTAGTTCAACTCTGCTTAGGAAACTGACAAGAACAGTAGCTCCTCTTCAGTCAAATACACTGTACTTGATGGGAACAGACGCGATACCTCTTTGCACTGTATATGGCAATGGGAGCGAAATAGTGACTCCTCTTACCAGAAAACAACTCTTGCTCGTAGGACCAGAAACTGCATGTGATTCAACTCCTTTTAGGACGGGAAACAAACGCTAGCTCGCCTTACAAGAAACACTCTCTGCTTTTGAGAAAAGAGCACTCTTCTACTCTACCATATTTCCTATAGGACCAGAATAGTGAGCTTGCTCAGAACAAAAGAACTGTGCTTCCTACACACACGGGCCATATCTAGTTCAACTCTGCTTAGGAAACTGACAAGAACAGTAGCTCCTCTTCAGTCCAATACACTGTACTTGGTGGGAACAGACGCCAGTGCTATTTGCCCTGTGTATGACAATGGGAGCTCAATAGTGACTCTTCTTACCAGAAAAAAAACTCTTGCTCGTAGGAACAGAAACTGCTTGTGATTCAACTCCATTTATAACTGGGAAACAAACGCTAGCTCGCCTTACAATAAACACACTCTGCTTTTGAGAAAAGAGCACTCTTCTAGTCTAATGTGTTTTTTGTAGGGTCAGAATAGTGAGCTTGCTCAGAACAAAAGAACTGTGCTTCCTACACACACTGACACTCTTCTACTCTACAGTGATTCCTATGGGGTCTGACCAGTGAGCTTGCTCAGAACAAAAGAACTGTGCTTCCTACACACACGGGCCATATCCAGTTCAATTCTGCTTAGGAAACTGACAAGAACAGTAGATCCTCTTCAGTCCAATACACTGTACATGCAGGGGACAGATGCTAGTGCTATTTGCAATGTGTATGACAATGGGACCGCAATATTGACTCTTCTTACCAGAAAACATCTCTTGCTCATAGGACCACAAACTGCATGTGATTCAACTCCATTTAGGACTGCGAAACAAACGCTAGCTCGCCTTACAAGAAACACACTCTGTTTTTGAGAAAAGAGCACTCTTCTACTCTACTGTTTTTCCTTCGGGGTCCAAACAGTGAGCTTGCTCAGAACAAAAGAACTGTGCTTCCTACACACACGGGCTATATCTAGTTCAACTCTGCTTAGGAAACTGACAAGAACAGTAGCTCATCTTCAGTCCAATACCCTGTATTTGGTGGGAACAGACGCGAGAGCTATTTGCACTGTGTATGGCAGTGGGAGCGCAATAGTGACTTTCCTTACCAGAAAAGAACTCTTGTTCGTAGGACCAAAAACTGCATGTGATTCAACTCCATTTAGTACTGGGAAACAAATGCTAGCTCGCCTTACAAGAAACACACTCTGCTTTTGAGAAAAGAGCACTCTTCTACTCTACTGTGTTTCCCATAGGGCCAAAACAGTGAGATTGCTCAGAACAAAAGAACTGTGCTTCCTACACACACGGCCATATCTAGTTCAATTCTGCTTAGGAAACTGACAAGAATAGTAGATCCTCTTCAGTCCAATACACTGTACATTCTTGGAACAGACGCCAATGCTATTTGCCCTGTGTATGACAACGCGAGCACAATAGTGACTCTTCTTACCAGAAAACAACTCTTGCTCGTAGGACCAGAAACTGCATGTGATTCAACTCCATTTAGGACTGGGAAACAAACACTAGCTCACCTTACAAGAAACATACTCTCCTTTTGAGAAAAGAGCACTCTTGTACTCTACTGTGTTTCCTATGGGGTCCGAACAGTGAGCTTGCTCAGAACAAAAACCTTGGCTTCCTACACAAATGGGCCATACCTAGTTCAACTCTGCTTAGGAAACTGACAAGAACAGTAGCTCCTCTTCAGTCCAATACACTGTACTTGCTGGGAACAGACGCGAGTGCATTTGCACTGTGTACGGCAATGGGAGCACAATAGTGACTCTTCTTACCAGAAAAGAACTCTTGCTCGTAGGACCGCAAACTGCATGTGATTCAACTCCATTTAGGACTGGGAAACAAACGCTAGCTCGCCTTACAAGAAACACACTCTGCTTTTGAGAAAAGAGCACTCTTCTACTGTACTGTGTTTCCTATAGGGCCAGAAGAGTGAGCTTACTCAGAACAAAAGAACTGTGCTTCCTACACACACGGCCATACCTAGTTCAATTATGATTAGGAAACTAACAAGAACAGTAGATCCTCTTCAGTCCCATACACTGTACTTGATGGGAACAGACGCGTTTGCACTGTGTATGTCAATGGGAGCGCAATAGTGTCTTTCCTTACCAGAAAAACACTCTAGCTCATAGGACCAGAAACCTCATGTGATTTAACTCCATTTAGGACTGGGAACCAAACGCTAGCTTGCCTTACAAGAAACACACTCTGCTTTTGAGAAAAGAGCACTCTTTTACTCTACTGTGTTTCCTATAGGGCCAGAATAGTGAGCTTGCTCAGAACAAAATAACTGTGCTTCCTACACACAGGGGCCATATCTAGTTCAACTCTGCTTAGGAAACTGAGAAGAACAGTAGCTCATCTTCAGTCCAATACAGTGTACTTGCTGGGAACAGACGCGAGTGCTATTTGCACTATGTATGGCAATGGGATCTCAATAGTGACTTTCCTTACCAGAAAACAACTCTAGCTCGTAGGACCAAAAACTGCATGTGATTCAACTCCATTTAGGACTGGGAAAAAAACGCTACCTCGCCTTACAAGAAACACACTCTGCTTTTGAGAAAAGAGCACTCTTCTACTCTACTGTGTTTCCTACAGTGCCAAAACAGTGAGCTTGCTCAGAACCAAAGAACTGTGCTTCCTACACACACGGCCATATCTAGTTCAATTCTGCTTAAGAAACTGACAAGAACAGTAGATCCTCTTCCGTCCCATAGAATCTACTCGCTGGGAACAGACGCCAGTGCTATTTGCCCTGTGTATGACAATGGGAGCACAATAGTGACTCTTCTTACCAGAAAACAACTCTTGCTCGTAGGACCAGAAACTGCATGTGATTCAAATCCATTTAGGACTGGGAAACAAACGATAGCTTGCCTTAAAAAAAAACACACTCTGCTTTTGAGAAAAGATCACTCTTCTACTCTACTGTGTTTCCTATGTGGTCTGAACAATGAACTTTCTCAGAACAAAAGAACTGTGCTTCCTAAACACATGGACCATATCTAGTTCAACTCTGCTTAGGAAACTGACAAGAACAGTAGCTCCTCTTCAGTCCAATACACTGTACTTTCTGGGAACAGACGTGAGTGCTATTTGCACTGTGTATGGCAATGAGAGCTCAATAGTGGCTTTCCTTACCAGAAAACAACTCTTGCTCATAGGACCACACACTGCATGTGATTCAACGCCATTTAGGACTGGGAAACAAATGCTAGCTCGCCTTTCAAGGAACACACTCTGCTTCTGAGAAAAGAGCACTCTTCTACTCTACTGTGTTTCCTATGGGGTCCAAAGAGTGAGCTTGCTGAGAACAAAAGAACTGTGCTTCCTACACACATCGACCATATCTAGTTCAACTCTGCTTAGGAAACTGACAAGAACAGTAGCTCCTCTTCAGTAAAATACACTGTACTTGCGGGGAAGAGACGCGAGTGCTATTTGCACTGTGTATGGCAATTGGAGCACAATAGTGACTCGTCTTACCAGAAAACAACTCTTGCTCGTAGGACAAAAAACTGCATGTGACTCAACTCCATTTAGGTCTGGGAAACAAACGCTAGCTCGCCTTACAAGAAACACACTCTGCTTTAGAGAAAAGAGCACTCTTCTACTCTACTGTGTTTCCTATGGGGTCCGAACAATGAGCTTTCTCAGAACAAAAGAACTGTGCTTCCAACACAAACAGCCATATCTAGTTCAATTCTGCTTAGGAACCTGAAAAGAACAGTAGCTCCTCTTCACTCCAATACACTGTAGTGCTGGGAACAGACACCAGTGCTATTTGTCCTGTGTATGGCAATGGCAGCGCAATAGTGACTATTCTTATCATAAAACAACTCTTGCTCGTAGGACCAGATACTGCATGTGATTCAACTCCATTTAGGAATGGGAAACAAACGCTAGCTCGCCTTACATGAAACACTCTCTGCTTTTGAGAAAAGAGCACTCTTCTACTCTACTGTGTTTCCTAAGGGGTCCAAACAGTGAGCTTGCTCAGAACAAAGAACTGTGCTTCCTACACACATGGACCATATCTAGTTCAACTCTGCTTAGGAAACTGACAAGAACAGTAGCTCCTCTTCAGTCCGATACACTGTACTTGCTGGGAACAGACGCGAGTGCTTTTTGCACAGTGTATGGCAAAGGGAGCACAATAGTGAGTTTCCTTACCAGAAAACAACTCTTGCTCGTAGGACCAGAAACTGCATGTGATTCAAATCCATTTAGGACTGGGAAACAAACGATAGTTGCCTTACAAAAAACTCACTCTGCTTTTGAGAAAAGAGCACTCTTCTACTCTACTGTGTTTCCTATGGGGTCCGAAGAGTGAGCTTGCTCAGAACAAAAGAACTGTGCTTCCTACACACACGGCCATATCTAGTTCAATTCTGCTTAGGAACCTGACAAGAACAGTAGATCCTCTTCAGTCCAATACACTGTATTTGCTGCAAACATACGCCAGTGCTATTTGTCCTGTGTATGGCAATGGCAGCACAATAGTGACTATTCTTACCATAAAACAACTCTTGCTCGTAGGACAGAAACTGCATGTGATTCCACTCCATTTAGGACTGGGAAACAAGCCATAGCTTGCCTTACAAAAAACACACTCTGCTTTTGAGAAAAGAGCACTCATCTACTCTGCTGTGTTTCCTTTTGGGTCCGAACAGTGAGCATGCTCAGAACAAAAGCACTGTGCTTCCTACACACACGGCCATATCTAGTTCAATTCTGCTTAGGAACCTGACAAGAACAATAGATCCTCTTCAGTCCAATACACTGTAGTTGCTGCGAACAGATGCCAGGGCTATTTGTCCTGTGTATGGCAATGGCAGCGCAATAGTGAATCTTCTTACCAGAAAACAACTCTTGCTCATAGGACCAAAAACTGCATGTGACTCAAATCCATTTAGGACTGGGAAACAAACGCGAGCTCGCCTAACAAGAAACACACTCTGCTTTATAGAAAAGAGCACTCTTCTATTCTACTGTGTTTCCTATAGGGCCAGAACAGTGAGCTTGCTCAGAACATAATAACTGTGCTTCCTAAACACACGGGCCATATCTAGTTCAACTCTGCTTAGGAAACTGACAAGAACAGTAGCTCCTCTTCAGTCCCATACTCTGTACTTGCAGGGAAGAGACGCGAGTGCTATTTGCACTGTGTATGGCAAAGGGAGCTCAATAGTGACTTTCCTTACCAGAAAACAACTCTTGCTCGTAGGACCAGAAACTGCATGTGATTCAACTCCATTTAGGACTAGGAAACAAACGATAGCTTGCCTTACAAAAAACACACTCTGCTTTTGAGAAAAGAGCACTCTTCTACTCTACTGTGTTTTCTATGGGGTCCGAACAGTGAGCTTGCTCAGAACAAAAGAACTGTGCTTCCTACAAACACGGCCATATCTAGTTCAATTCTGCTTAGGAACCTGACAAGAACAGTAGATCCTCTTCAGTCCAATACACTGTATTTGCTGCAAACATACGCCAGTGCTATTTGTCCTGTGTATGGCAATGGCAGCACAATAGTGACTATTCTTACCATAAAACAACTCTTGCACGTAGGACAGAAACTGCATGTGATTCCACTCCATTTAGGACTGGGAAACAAACCATAGCTTGCCTTACAAGAAACACACTCTGCTTTAGAGAAAAGAGCACTCTTCTACTCTACTGTGGTTCCTAAGGCGTCCAAACAGTGAGCTTGCTCAGAACAAAAGAACTCTGCTTCCTACACACAAGGACCATATGTAGTTCAACTCTGCTTAGGAAACTGACAAGAACAGTAGCTCCTATTCAGTCCAATACACTGTACTTGCTGGGAACAGACGCGAGTGCTATTTGCACTGTGTATGGCATTTGGAGCGCAATAGTGACTCTTCTTACCAGAAAACAACTCTTGCTCGTAGGACCAAAAACTCTCTGTGACTCAACTCCATTTAGGACTGGGAAACAAATGTGAACTCGCCTTACAAGAAACACACTCTGCTTTAGAGAAAAGAGCACTCTTCTACTCTACTGTGTTTCCTATAGGGCCAGAACAGTGAGCTTGCTCAGAACAAAAGAACTGTGCTACACACACGGGCCATATCTAGTTCAACTCTGCTTAGGAAACTGACAAGAACAGTAGCTCCTCTTCAGTCCGATACACTGAACTTGCTGAGAACAGACGCGAGTGCTATTTGAACTGTGAATGGCAATTGGAGCACAATAGTGACTCGTCTTACCAGAAAACAACTCTTGCTCGTAGGACAAAAAACTGCATGTGACTCAACTCCATTTACGACTATGAAACAAACTCTAGCTCGCCTTAGAAGAAACACACTCTGCTTTTGAGAAAAGAGCACTTTTCTACTCTACTGTGTTTCCTATAGGGCCAGAACAGTGAGCTTGCTCAGAACAAATGAACTGTGCTTCCTAGACACACGGGCCATATCTAGTTCAACTCTGCTTAGGAAACTGAGAAGAACAGTAGCTCCTATTCAGTCCAATACACTGTAGTTGCTGCGAACAGATGCCAGTGCTATTTGTCCTGTGTATGGCAATGGCAGCGCAATAGTGAATCTTCTCACCAGAAAACAAGTCTTGCTCATAGGACCAAAAACTTCATGTGACTCAAATCCATTTAGGACTTGGAAACCAACGCGAGCTCGCCTTACAAGAAACACACTCTGCTTTATAGAAAAGAGCACTCTTCTACTCTACTGTGTTTCCTATAGGGCCAGAACAGTGAGCTTGCTCAGAACATAATAACTGTGCTTCCTAAACACACGGGCCATATCTAGTTGAACTCTGCTTAGGAAACTGACAAGAACAGTTGCTCCTCTTCAGTCCGATACACTGTACTTGCTGGGAACAGACGCGAGTGCTATTTGCACTGTGTATGGCAATGGGAGCGCAATAGTGACTTTCCTTACCAGAAAACAACTCTTGCTCGTAGGACCAGAAACTGCATGTGATTCAACTCCATTTAGAACTGGGAAACAAACGATAGCTTGCCTTACAAAAAACACACTCTGCTTTTGAGAAAAGAGCACTCTTCTACTCTACTGTGTTTCCTATAGGGCCAGAACAGTGAGCTTGCTCAGAACATAATAACTGTGTTTCCTAAACACACGGGCCATATCTAGTTCAACTCTGCTTAGGAAACTGACAAGAACAGTAGCTCCTCTTCAGTCCGATACACTGTACTTGCTGGGAACAGACGTGAGTGCTATTTGCACTGTGTATGGCAAAAGGAGCGCAATAGTGACTTTCCTTACCAGAAAACAACTCTTGCTCGTACGACCAGAAACTGCATGTGATTAAACTCCATTTAGGACTGGGAAACAAACGATAGCTTGCCTTACAAAAAACACACTCTGCTTTTGAGAAAAGAGCACTCTTCTACTCTACTCTGTTTCCTTTTGGGTCCGAACAGTGAGCTTGCTCAGAACAAAAGAACTGTGCTTCCTACACACACGGTCATATCTAGTTCAATTCTGCTTAGGAACCTGACTAGAACAGTAGATCCTCTTCAGTCCAATACACTGTAATTGCTGGGAACAGACGCCAGGGCTATTTGTCCTGTGTATGGCAATGGCAGCGCAATAGTGAATCTTCTTACCATTAAACAACTCTTGCTCGTAGAACCAGAAACTGCATGTGATTCAACTCTATTTAGGACTGGGAAACAAACGCTAGCTCGCCTTACAAGAAACACACTCTGCTTTTGAGAAAAGAGCACTCTTCTACTATACGGTGTTTCCTATGGGGTCCAAACAGTGAGCCTGCTCAGAACAAAAGAACTGTGCTTCCTACACACATGGACCATATCTAGTTAAACTCTGCTTAGGAAACTGACAAGAGCAGTAGCTCCTCTTCAGTCCAATACACTGTACTTGCTGGGAACAGACGCGAGTGCTATTTGCACTGTGTATGGCATTTGGAGCGCAATAGTGACTCTTCTTACCAGAAAACAACTCATGCTCGTAGGACCAAAAACTGTCTGTGACTCAACTCCATTTAGGACTGGGAAAGAAACGCGAGCTCGCCTTACAAGAAACACACTCTGCTTTAGAGAAAAGAGCACTCTTCTACTCTACTCTGTTTCCTATAGGGCCAGATAAGTGAGCTTGCTCAGAACAAAAGAACTGTGCTTCCTACACACATGGGCCATATCTAGTTCAACTCTGCTTAGGAAACTGACAAGAACAGTAGCTCCTCTTCAGTCCGATACACTGTACTTGCTGAGAACAGATGCGAGTGCTATTTGCACTGTGAATGGCAATTGGAGCACAATAGTGACTCGACTTACCAGAAAACAACTCTTGCTCGTAGGACAAAAAACTGCATGTGACTCCACTCCATTTAGGACTGGGAAACAAACTCTAGCTCGCCTTACAAGAAACACACTCTGCTTTTGAGAAAAGAGCAGTATTCTACTCTAATGTGTTTCCTATAGGGCCAGAACATTGAGCTTGCTCTGAACAAAAGAACTGTGCTTCCTACACACGGGCAATATCTAGTTCAACTCTGCTTAGGAAACTGAGAAGAACAGTAGCTCCTCTTCAGTCCAATACACTGTACTTGCTGGGAACAGATGCCAGTGCTATTTGCACTGTGTATGGCAATGGGAGCGCAATAGTAATTTTCCTTACCAGAAAACAACTCTTGCTCGTAGGACCAGAAACTGCATGTGATTCAACTCCATTTAGGACTGGGAAACAAACTCTAGCTCGCCTTACAAGAAACACACTCTGCTTTAGAGAAAAGAGCACTCTTCTACTCTACTGTGTTTCCTATGGGGTCCAAACAGAAAGCTTGCTCAGAACAAAAGAACTGTGCTTCCTACACACATGGACCATATGTAGTTCAACTCTGCTTAGTAAACTGACAAGAACAGTAGCTCCTATTCAGTCCAATACACTGTACTTGCTGGGAAAAGACGTGAGTGCTATTTGCCCTGTGTATGGCAATGGGAGCGCAATAGTGACTTTCCTTACCAGAAAACAACTCTTGTTCATAGGACTAGAAACTGCATGTGATTCAACTCCATTTAGGACTAGGAAACAAACCCTAGCTCGCCTTACAAGAAACACACTCTGCTTTTCAGAAATGAGCACTCTTCTACTCTACTGTGTTTCCTATGGGGTCCAAACAGAGAGCTTGCTCAGAACAAAAGAACTGTGCTTCCTACACACACGGACCATATGTAGTTCTACTCTGCTTAGGAAACTGACAAGAACAGTACCTCCTCTCCATTCCAATACACTGTTCTTGCTGGGAACAGACGCGAGTGCTATTTGCACTGTGTATGGCAATGAGAGCGCAATAGTGACTCTCCTTACCAGAAAACAACTCTTGCTCATAGGACAAAAAACTGCATGTGACTCAACTCCATTTAGGACTGGGAAACAAACTCTAGCTCGCCTTACAAGAAACACACTCTGCTTTTCAGAAAGGAGCGGTATTCTTCTCTAATGTGTTTCCTATGGGGTCCAAACAGTGAGCTTGCTCAGAACAAAAGAACTGTGCTTCCTACACACATGGACCATATCTAGTTCAACTCTGCTTAGGAAACTGTCAAGAGCAGTAGCTCCTCTTCAGTCCAATACACTGTACTTGCTGGGAACAGACGCGAGTGCTATTTGCACTGTGTATGGCATTTGGAGCGCAATAGTGACTCTTCTTACCAGAAAACAACTCTTGCTCGTAGGACCAAGAACTGTCTGTGACTCAACTCCATTTAGGACTGCGAAACAAACGCGAGCTCGCCTTACAAGAAACACACCCTGCTTTTGAGAAAAGAGCACTCTTCTACTCTACTGTGTTTCCTAAGGCGTCCAAACAGTGAGCTTGCTCAGAACAAAAGAATTGTGCTTCCAGAACACAAGGACCATATGTAGTTCAACTCTGCTTAGGAAACTGACAAGAACAGTAGCTCCTATTCAGTCCAATACACTGTACTTGCTGGGAACAGACGCGAGTGCTATTTGCACTGTGTATGGCATTTGGAGCACAATAGCGACTCTTCTTACCAGAAAACAACTCTTGCTCGTAGGACAAAAAACTTTCTGTGACTCAACTCCATTTAGGACTGGGAAACAAACGTGAGCTCGCCTTACAAGAAACACACTCTGCTTTAGAGAAAAGAGCACTCTTCTACTCTACTGTGTTTCCTATGGTGTCCGAACATTGAGCTTGCTCAGAACAAAAGAACTGTGCTTCCTACACACACGGACCATATGTAGTTCAACTCTGCTTAGGAAACTGACAAGAACAGTACCTCCTCTTCATTCCAATACACTGTTCTTGCTGGGAACAGACGCGAGTGCTATTTGCCCTGTGTATGGCAAAAGGAGCTCAATAGTGACTTTCCTTACCAGAAAACAACTCTTGCTCGTAGGACCAGAAACTGCATGTGATTCATCTCCATTTAGGACTGGGAAACAAACGATAGCTTGCCTTACAAAAAACACACTCTGCTTTTGAGAAAAGAGCACTCTTCTACTCTACTGTGTTTCCTATGGGGTCCGAAGAGTGAGCTT